>NW_007756490.1:0-7112 GCF_000696425.1 Galeopterus variegatus | reverse complement strand
TAGACCTTTCCTCCTACCTATTTCCTTTGTACTGTTATTGGCAAATATACTACATTTCTATGTGTTATGAGTTCAAATATATATGTGTGTGTGTAAATATACACACACACATATACACACATACACATACGCAATGAATGCTCACATACACACACACACACACACATATATATATATATATATATACACTGCTACAAATTCCTATACAAATTACTTACACATAAACCAAAAACTTGCTTTTCAAATCAGTTAAAAGAAGAAGGAAGAAGACACCAGCATGTGCACTGCTGTCGGTCAGCGCCTCTGCCGGTGCTCCTCCTTTATGGGTATTGGATCACCATCTGAAGTCACCTGCTTCCAGAAAACCTGTAGTGCTTCTGGTAAGGCAGGGCTACAGCAACAGATTCTCACAGGTTTCTGTGTATCTGAAAGTGTCTTCACTTCACCTTCATTTCTGAGATTAGCTTTGCTGGCTGTGGACCCCTCCGTGGACGGCTTATCTCATTGAGCACCTTGAACGTGACCTCCCCCTGCCTCTGGCCTCCCCTTCTCTTGCCAAGAGCTGGCCGTTTATCTCACTGGAATTCCCGTGTACATTATGAGTTGTTTTTCTTTTGCTGCTTTCTGGTTTTCTCCTTGTCTTTGACTTTCAGCATTTTAACTATGACGTGTCTGTTTTGTAGCTATCTTTGTGTTTATCCTACCTGGGAGGTCATCAACCTTCCTGAATAGATAGATTGATGTTTTTAAACACATTTGAGAAGTTTCATCCATCATTTCTTTGAATACTTTTCCTGCTCATTTCTCTCTCACCTCTGCCCTGGTACTCCAGTCATGCATCTACCAGTGTGCTTGATGGTGTCCACCCTTCTCTGATGATCTGTTTCATTCTTTTCTCTCTCTCAATGGTTCCCACAGTCACTCTGGGATGACAGTGCTTTGTGCAGGGCCCTTTCTGACTCTCTCCTTCCCTGACCACACCTGTTGTTTTAGTTCTGATAACTGCTGGCTGCTTGCTCATAGTTTTCAACAGTGCCCGTCTAATTTCCCTTTTAATTTCTTCTTTGACTTATTGGTTATTTAGGACTGTGTTGATTTATATGAGTTTCCCCAAATTATTTCTGTTATTCGTTTCTAATTTCCTTCTATTGTGGTCAGAATATATAAAGTTTATCATTTCTACCCTTCTAAATGTCTTTTCACCTTCTTTGTGATATTACCGTCATACATATTACATCGATAAAGCTTACAAGCCCGACATTACAAGGTTGTGATTATTATTTTATATAATCCTAAGTATTTTAAAGAAGCTGAGAGAAGGAAAAGGAAAGGATATATTTATAGTTTTTGTTATGTTGACTTCCTTATCATCTCTGAATCTCTTTATTTCTTCTTCTCAATTACCATTTGGAGTAATTTCTTACCACAATAGACCTTTCCTCCTACCTATTTCCTTTGTACTGTTATTGGCAAATATACTACATTTCTATATGTTATGAGTTCAAATATATATGTGTGTAAATATACACACACATATACACACATACACATACGCAATGCATACACATATACACACACACACACATATATATATACACTGCTACAAATTCCTATACAAATTACTTACACATAAACCAAAAACTTGCTTTTCAAATCAGTTAAAAGAAGAAGGAAGAAGACACCAGCACGTGCACTGCTGTCGGTCAGCGCCTCTGCCGGTGCTCCTCCTTTATGGGTATTGGATCACCATCTGAAGTCACCTGCTTCCAGAAAACCGTTAGTGCTTCTGGTAAGGCAGGGCTACAGCAACAGATTCTCACAGGTTTCTGTGTATCTGAAAGTGTCTTCACTTCACCTTCATTTCTGAGATTAGCTTTGCTGGCTGTGGACCCCTCCGTGGACGGCTTATCTCATTGAGCACCTTGAACGTGACCTCCCCCTGCCTCTGGCCTCCCCTTCTCTTGCCAAGAGCTGGCCGTTTATCTCACTGGAATTCCCGTGTACATTATGAGTTGTTTTTCTTTTGCTGCTTTCTGGTTTTCTCCTTGTCTTTGACTTTCAGCATTTTAACTATGACGTGTCTGTTTTGTAGCTATCTTTGTGTTTATCCTACCTGGGAGGTCATCAACCTTCCTGAATAGATAGATTGATGTTTTTAAACACATTTGAGAAGTTTCATCCATCATTTCTTTGAATACTTTTCCTGCTCATTTCTCTCTCACCTCTGCCCTGGTACTCCAGTCATGCATCTACCAGTGTGCTTGATGGTGTCCACCCTTCTCTGATGATCTGTTTCATTCTTTTCTCTCTCTCAATGGTTCCCACAGTCACTCTGGGATGACAGTGCTTTGTGCAGGGCCCTTTCTGACTCTCTCCTTCCCTGACCACACCTGTTGTTTTAGTTCTGATAACTGCTGGCTGCTTGCTCATAGTTTTCAACAGTGCCCTGGGACATACGGTGCTCCATGAACTGATCCAATCAAATCAGGGCCTGTTGAAGAGATAGTTCCTGAGGTCAGCGTTTGAGATTTGTTCTGACCACAAGAGGCCTCCTCCCAGCTATCTCTTTCCCCAGTTTGCTCTAGCAACGGGGCAGATAACAGTTCCACCTACATCTCCCAGGAGACTGTCAGTCTTCCTGCAATTGCCTTCACAACCTCCAGTGATCTTGAGTGCACCATTAGGCTTGAACTTCTCCAAACTCTGTTGCCAGGGGGCAGATAACAGTTCCACCTACATCTCCCAGGAGACTGTCAGTCTTCCTGCAATTGCCTTGACAACCTCCAGTGATCTTGAGTGCACCATTAGGCTTGAACTTCTCCAAACTCTGTTGCCAGTGAAGTCATTTCCTTTGGGATGAGACACAGGGCTCTCTGTTTTATGGTGTGCTTCTCCTCTGGGTAGTTCTCTGAGCCATGGTTCCAGAGCTGGTGATAGAGACAATGACACATTTCTCTCTTAGTGACACTGCCACTTTAGGAGCTGAGCACACAGTAGAAGAAGGGAAGTAGCCTCAGGTCTTCTCAGTTTGCCTCTCTCTGAGTGAAACCTTGTCTTCTTAGCTGGGGCAAGGGTGATGAAGACCCAATATTCTCAGCTGCACTGCACAGAAGGTTGAACCTCTGTCCTGCAAATGGGGGCTGAGCATGAGAATGGATTCCCCACCTCCTGGCCACATTGGCGGCACATCAAGTCTGGAACTTAGCCTCAGCAACAGGTAGCCAGGGGAACAAGGACAATTATTGACATCTACCCTCCTGGGAAGATAGCCCTCTTCTTGGGGATGTTTTTGACCCAGTCTGGAGTTTCTGCCTCCCTGAGCTGGAAGGGTGAAAGGGGTGAGTCTTGGTTTAATACCACAGACCCTCTCTGTTCTTACTGAGATTTTAAAGATTTTCTTGAATAATTTTTTTTATATGCTGCACACTCTTTGGACCATTTACTAAGTAAGACTTTAAATGGTTGGGTTTTTCTTTTATTTTATAATTTTCAACTGTATTGCTGGGGAGTGGGCCTACAGACCACCTCCTGCTGCCACGTCAAAAGTAGAAGCTACACATATTGTTTTACACGATTGCTGCCTCAGTCAGATGAGAGAAGAAAAAAGAAAAAATATGCACGTATACTGCCTTGTGTAATGATATTTGCTGCTGCTCTTTGTGTGGATTTGAATTTCCATCTGGAGCTACCTGCTTTCAGTCTGAAGAACTCCCTTTAGAATTTTTTGTAAGGCAGGTCTGCTAGCAATGAATTCCCTCAGCTTTTATCTGGGAATATTTTCATGGCCTTTGTTTCTTAAAGGAAGTTTTGCTGGATGTAAGAATCTTGGTGGGTAGTTGTTTCTGAAGAGAAGTCAACTGTGAGTCCTACAGGGCTCCCCTGTGTGTAATGAGCTGCTCTTCTCTTGCTGCTCTGCAGCTTTTCTCCCGGTCCTTGGCTTTCTGAAATTTTCCTATAATGTATCTGTTTGCAGGTCTTTCGCATTTATCCTACTTGGAATTTGTTTATCTTCTAAGATGTACAGTTCAACCTCCCCCGCACATCTGTCAAGTGTCCAGCCAGTGTTTCTTCAGATGGTCTCCTGATGCTTCCTGCCCCCCCGTCCTCTGCCCGTGTCACCACACACGTGATGTCGTGCTCAGTGGTGGCCCACCGTCTTCAAGGCTCTGTTCGTTTTCCTTCCTTCTTTCTTCTCTCTTTTCTCCAAATAGCGTCATGTCTATCAATTGATCCCCAACTTTGCTGATTCCTCTAGCCTGCCAATGCTGGGCCCCTCTAGTGAATTTTTCATTTTGGTGATTGTACTGAGTTTGAACTCCATAATTTCTACTTAGTTTTTTTTTAAATAATTTCTGTCTCTTTATCGACAGTCTCTACTTGATGAGACTCTGCCTTCACAGCTTCTCTCCCTTGGTCCATCACAGTTTCCTCTGGTTCTCTGAGCACATTCACAGTGCTTCCCTTGCAGTCTTTCTCTACTGAATCTGACCTCTGGTCTCTCACTGGTGGTTTCTGTGCATGTGTCACACTTTCCCGTTTCTTCGTATGTCTCATAATTGTGTGTTGACAACTACATTTCAGGGAACATGCAGTACCAGCTCCAGGGGCTGATGCCTGCCCGCCCCCAGGCTCGTGATTGCTGTTTGCTTGTTTAGTGATTGGGTTCATCTTGTGGAGTCTGTCCCCCCCCGCCCCACCCCTCTTCCAAGTGAAGCTCCTGACGGTGCTCCTCAGGGGGTGCAGCCTTGGGTACGCCCCAGTCACTCTGGGATGACACTGTTTGGGCAGAGATCTCTTTGACTGCCTTTTTTCATAACCATACCCAGATACTAGCTCCACTAATTGCAGGCTGATTGCTCTATTGCTTTCAAAAATGTCATAAAGTGCTCCTCAGACTGATCCAAACAGACTAGGGCTGTTTGAAGGGAAAGTCCCTGAGGTCAGTGTCTGAGATTCGTTCTGACCCCTGCGCTCTCTTTCCCAGCAACTACCCATCTCATAGTCCAGCCTGTATCTCCAAGGAGTGTACCAGTCTCCTCCAGCTGCCTTTCACCATTACGCCTGAACCCAGTCTACTGAAGCTGGAGGTAGTTTCTTTGGGATGAGATTTGAAACTGGCTGTTTTATGATATGGCTTTCCCCTGGGCACAGTCTCTGGCCTAGGTTCTGAAGCTGGGGGTGGGGGAACGATGGCATGGTTCTCTGTGAGTGACACCCCCATTTTAGGCCCCAACCTCTGATGGGAGGGAGGAGGCAGTAGACTCAGGTCTCCTCACCTTGCCTTCCCCAGCTTGGATACGCTGCCTGTGAGCTGGTGAAGGAGCAGTAGAGGCCTGGTATTCCCAGAGGCACCGTGCCATACCCAAGGTAGCACGTGCATCCCACAGCGGGGGCTGGGCACGGACAGAGGCCTCACCTCTCAGCACAGTGGGCACCTAGTGTGTATGATAGCATCTAAGTGGGTTCTGGGGGGATGGATGTGGGGTGTCAGAATGTGCGTGGAGTGGAGGTGGGGGGCTGGGTGGCGGCATATGTGCGTGTGTGGGTGGGTTAATATGTGTGCGGGGGATTGGGACGTGAGGTATTTACGTGTGTGGGGCTGTGAGTATGCAGACGTGTGCCAGTGGGTGGTGTGTGTGATGGGCTGTTGCATAGGACTGACTGTGTGAGGGGGTGGGTGGGCCGCTCTGTGTGTGTGAGGTGGGGGTAGGGGCAGGTGGCTATTGTGTGCACATGGCTGGGTACCTGGATGTGTGAAGGGGTGTGGGGGGTTGGGATGGGTGTAAGTGGGGGCTGGGTGGGAGGTACATGCTTTTTTCCATACATGAGTGTGGGTAAAGGGGTGAGGGTGCATGTGGCATGCAGTGGGTATGGGGGGAGGGGGTGGGCAGTGCAGGCGGCATGTGAACATGTAGTCAGCACTGCCCTCTGGGGCTCAGGCCCACCTGTCCCTGGCACTGCACAAGCACAGTGCTCCTGGACAGTCTCCTGCAGTGGGGCTGAGGCCTCTCCTGGGCGTGGGGCCCTCTGGTGTGGGTCCTGGTCCTGGGCCACCAACTTCTCCTCCCAAGCACTTCATCCCAACTGGGACCCCTCTCTTCAATCTCTCCTGCATGATCTCCTTGGAGAGTAGGACACACATGGGCCAGCAGACCCCAGCCCAGAAGGTAGACCCCAGCCCGGTGGCAGGAAAGGCCACCCTTGTGCCCCCTCCCTGGACCGCCCCTCCACAGAGCTTCAGGGAGCCCAGCGCCAGGCCCCAGGATGAAATCTCAGTCCACCTGACGGACCAGAGCAGGGCCACCCACCTCTCTTGCTCAGGTACAGCTGCACCTTGTCCCACTGGCCCTCCCTGGCGAAGACGGCCTGCCGCAGCTTCAGGCCCATGTACTCCAGGAGCTTCTTCCGGGCCAGGAACGTCTCCCGCTCGGCTGGCATCAGTGTGTGGAAGGGGCTGTGGGCGATCTTCCGGTCCTGCAGCAAAGCGCAGGGGTCGCTGGCTGGGACCTCGGGGGCCGCCCTGCCCACCCCGCCCATCACTGAGGAGTGACCCTGGGTGAGCTGCCCCTCTCCGTTCTCGGTGACCAACGCACAAGGCGGCGCACACAGCACGTGCTGGACACCACGGGCAGGTTTTCCTCTCCCGATGACAAGGGGCTGGCTTCACTGAGAGGCATGAAGGACCTTTAGCCCAGTTTTGCCCTAGAGAAGCCAAGGCCCCAGTGGGGGTCCTTCTTGTGACACAAGCTCCACCTCCCGTCACCACTGAGAGGCTCAAAGCCATACCTGGTAGAATCTGAAATAGCCGTAGTCAACAGCTGTGCCCACAGCCACGTTGTCCCCTTGTGTGAGCGTTACAGGCCTCAGGATGTCAGCCCCATGGCTAATGGGTCCTTCTTGTGACACAAGCTCCACCTCCCGTCACCACTGAGAGGCTCAAAGCCATACCTGATAGAATCTGAAATAGCCGTAGTCAACAGCTGTGCCCACAGCCACGTTGTCCCCTTGTGTGAGCATTACAGGCCTCAGGATGTCAGCCCCATGGCTAATAAGCTGGTCAATCTGTGGGGAACAGAACCACATCAAACAAACGGCAAGGACGCCCCGGCCAC
>NW_007756489.1:6224-7112 GCF_000696425.1 Galeopterus variegatus | reverse complement strand
CAGGCATGGCCCAGATTTGGTTCCAGTAGACAGCAGGGCCATGGCAAGCCAGAGCTTCACTGTTCTGATGTAAGGATGCCAGGTCAGATGACCTCAGAGTGGTGCCCTGTGCTTAGAAAACCTAGATGTGGGTTTCCTATTCCCCAAAACCTCTTCTAGTCCAAAGTATTTTCATGGTTGCTGGAAATTGGAACACACATCTTCCAGAGAGTCTGGCTTCCTCATTGGGCATTTCAAAACAACAATTTTCTAGTCCTTAAAGAGGCTACCATGAATTCCATGCAACGCAGGCAAACCATGAAAGCAGAAACGAGAACAAACAGGTTGCTGGTCTTTTGTGAAGATCTCTCTCCAGTGACCACAGCATTTTGCTTCTCTGTTCATGTTCCAGGAGACTTGAGACTCTCCAGGCANTCTCCAACAGGCACAATGAGGCTTAGAAATGAGCCAGGTGGCCCCAGCCTCCTGAGAACCCTAATATCCTACAACACAAGTGAAACACTTTACTGGTGAACAGGATGAACTTTCATGGTGCTACTGCTGGGCAGAGGTGGAGCAATGAGGAAGCAGGAGGCTCAGAAGAAACACTTTAATGAAGAACGAGACATTTTTCTTGGCACTGTTGATGGACAGAGGGGAGACCAGCCACTGAAGGTGCAGGAGAGGGAAAGACAAAGCCCAGGAAGATGACGCTTTTGGAGAATGTTCATTGAGCATGAAAGGAGGCAAGCAAGCTCCATGCTCAGGAGGCACCGGCAGCTGCGTCCTTGATCACTTCCTCGCTGGATGCGGGACTAGGTTTTCTGTATTTTTCTTTGAACTCTTAATGCAGGTCAATGCTTCGCAACTGAAAGTTCAAGTTTGTTCTAATATAGCACCCCCCCCCCC
>NW_007756489.1:0-4707 GCF_000696425.1 Galeopterus variegatus | reverse complement strand
ATTCTCAGGAAGGCGCAGGCCTGAGACAGTGACTGTAAGTTACTCAGCACAGGACCTGGTACATAACAAATTCTCCATAAAGGGAAGCTGACATAAAGCTTCCACAGTTCTCCAGTCTCGTGTGTTTTTCTGACTCTAATGCGCGTGCTCTCTCTCTCTCTGTGTCTCTGTCTCTGTCTCTCTCTCTCTCTGTCTCTGTCCCTGTCTCTCTGTCTCTCTCTGTCTCTGTCTCTCTCTGTCTCTCTGTCTCTCTCTCTGTCTCTCTGTCTCTGTCTCTCTGCCTCTGTCTCTGTCCCTGTCTCTCTCTGTCTCTGTCTCTCTCTGTCTCTGTCTCTCTCTGTCTCTGTCTCTCTGTCTCTCTCTGTCTCTCTCTGTCTCTGTCTCTCTCTCTGTCTCTCTCTGTCTCTCTCTGTCTCTCTGCCTCTCTGTCTCTCTGTCTCTCTGTCTCTCTCTGTCTCTCTCTGTCTCTCTGTCTCTGTCTCTCTGTCTCTCTGTCTCTCTCTGTCTCTCTCTGTCTCTCTGTCTCTCTGTCTCTCTGTCTCTGTCTCTGTCTCTCTGTCTCTCTCCTCTCTCCCCTCCCCCCCACTCCCCGCATCTTCTCTTCGTGTCTACCTCTCTTAAACCTTCTGCCTTTCATGCCCTGGTTCCCTGGGGTTTTGTTTTCCCTTTTTTCCCACTTCTTCTCATTACCTCCCTTCCCCTGTTTTCCGCTTTTCTCTAACTGTGTGGCTCATTTACGCTGTGATGACCCACTTTACTCCTGTCAGTGTCCAAACGCTGGGGACTCAGTACCATCTTTTCCTACGAGACTGTTCCCTCCTCTCCTCCTTCCCTGTAAAAGCCTCCATCCTTGGGAAATGGTAAATCTAGCAGGACCCCGAAGCTCAAACACCAGAGCCTCCGCCCTGCCCCTTGGTAGGTCCTAACTCTTGTGCACAGCTGAGGGATTCCTGCAGGATCCAGGCTGTCGCCTAAGAAGCCAGGGCCCCTTTGCAGTAGCCCAGGTCCCAGCTGCCACCCTTGGGTGTGACTGAGGAGGTTGCGTCTAAAATCTCCAGGCGTAGGGCTGACTGGTATCCATCCGATTTCACATATTGGGAAGTCAAGGTCCTCCAAACTTAAGTGACTCAATGAAGACCCAGTGCAGGCTAAGTTGAAAACACCCAGTAGAGTGGACTCAAAGGCATTCTGTTTTTTGTGGAAACTCTGGCAACCCTAGGACAGGACTGTGCTTCCAGGAATGTAGATCTCTCGGAGTTAAACATGATTCATAACCTCAGGCTAATATGTGATCGGGTATTGGAAGGCGAGAGAGCCAGAACCTCGCTCCTCACGCCTGCGCCTTGACTGCATGCTCACACAAGAATTTTAATACAATTACCAAGTGCAAAGATGGTGTGGATAAGCTGCACAATCTCGTGATTAACGGCAGGTTTACTGGCGAGGATGCATAACTTACTTTGAAAAAACACAAACAAGCAGAAGGCAGCACGTACTCAGCTTGTGCTTTCCTGGTCCTGAAGGGAGCGCAACTCCCTTTTGGGGCAAGATTATTGTTTCTGATTTAAATCCATCACCCGACTAGAGAGAAAGGGACTGAATTCATCATCTAGTCTCTGAAGTCTTATAATTGCCTAATATTTGACTCCCTGATTACAGTATTTATCTTTTAAAACCTGGATAAACACACGCAGGTGTAACAGAGCTGTCGTTCACGGCTGTCTTATCTCCGTCCTTTAGGAAATACTATAAAAGGGCTCCAGTGAATTTATTCGAGGTGTTATGTAGCTGATAAGTATTGGTTGATCTTTTTTCCCAGAGGTGGTCGTGTTCTAGGAGTGGATTAGTGGCCCCGTGAATCAATGGTGGGTTATCTTCATTTACTAGGTTTGTAAATGCTGGGGATTCTGGAAGATGAAAGCTACCTTAAAGAGTATGTGTACAGGATTTCAAAACCAAAGTCAGAAATATGTTAATGGACAGAACATTTACCAAATCACTAAATGCTTTTGCTTTCACCCGGTAATCATAGGGACAGAGAAGGGAACATTTCCTAAACACCCACGCCGTGCCGAGGTCGGAGGTATGTGCTCTATACACATTATTTCATGTAATCCTCAAAATCCTAGGTGTAGGATGTATTATCCATTTTACAGATATGGAGCCTTCAACTTTAAAAGATTAAATCACAGGTTACACCATGCCGGGTTACACAGCCAGAGGACGGTAACATTGGAGCTGTTTGCGGCGTGACGTCCTTAGCACTGTGTCTGCCACAGAACATGTGGCTTCTGAAGGTATGACCACCTCTGGGGAGAAGTGGGGTCCTTTCGCCTCCCGTCCCATGCTGACCAGTGCTTCCTAAAACTGAAACAACCCCATCAGACGAACTTTCCAGCTGAGGGAATGCATATTTAAAACAATGGCTCTCCTGATAGTTTTTATTTTCTAAATTATTTTTGTCTTGCAAGAGGTGGTGAGGCCTTGAGCTACTTAGGAATTAATTGCTCACATATTTCACGTGGGTTCCTGTCCTGTCCTACACTGTACCTGTACGCTTGGAAAGGAGCCATGGCGAACTAGGAAGGGTTGGGGCTGACACTGAACATGCACACAAGGTCCTGATCGAATCTCATCCCATCATCAGGGACAAAGGTTTCCATGAAGAGTCAAGTGCCTGGGACACTAGGTGAGGACAGGGAGATTGGCTCTCAAGGGAGTTCCTGAGGGAAACCCCAGCAGGGTCCGGGAGGATCACAGACTCAAGGAGCGCCATGTGCACGGCTGGGGTGGGGACCTCCACGTCCCTGGCACCTAGAGAACCACAGTAACAATAGCAGGTGCTGCCTCAGGTCCCTCCCCAGGCACACCCAGTTCCAATCCTAGCTGTCTCAACCTCTGTCCTTCAATATCCTCACCTGTAACATGGGAAAATACTAACCCTCATGGGGAGCTGTGCAGATGGTATCACGTGGTCCTCAACCTCCCAGGCATGTAGTGAGAGCTCCTAGCAGCAGGACAGCTCAGTACATGAAACACCCAGAATGCTTCTGACAACCTTCAGGGTAGGTATTTTTATGTCTGTTTTGCTAATAAAGAATCTGAGGCACAAAGACACTGGGGGAGCAGCCACATGGGGGGTAAGGGTTGGATTCAGGATTCTAACCTGGATCCACCGGCTCCAGACACATCCAAAGGCTGCTGCCAAGATTCAATGTGTTACATGGGAAGCGAAAACTCTCCAGTCTTCAGCTCCACAAAAACATCAGCAAATGAGAGGGACATTCCCATCCGGAGCTCCGCTGAGTGCCGGGGTTAAATGTGCTCCCCTGGCCGTGTGAGGCTGACACTGTAGTCACATCTTAAAACCAAGGTTCGAACACAGGAAGTTAAAGTGACCCACCCAGAATAAAACATCTATAAGTAGGGGACTCAAGTGTGAGTCCCAGATCCACGTGTCTGAGAGGGCCAACACCCTAAACTATTAACTTTATCTTTATTCCCATGAAAAGACGGTCCAGGGTCAGCTGGCAGATAGAAAGACACTTAGAGATGCAACGCTGCCCAAGATCGTGGCCCCTGTTCCCAAACCTTCAGGATTAAATCTGTGTTTCAGCCGAGGTGCGATGTGCTCCACAGACTGTGGACTGCTCCAGGTGAGACCCTGTTAGAGCCGTGCCCTCGCAGCGAGCCCAGGACTGGACACTCAGGAGGTCACCTCCTTCCAGCTGTCCTAAGAAAAGCTCCAGTACTAGGAAATTTAGAAGCATCATTAATTTGCATAATGATGACTATTGTGTTTAAGAGGTTTTGCTGCTGTGGAGAGTCACAAGTTGTGTCTCCACGCATGTAGGGGCTGGTCATCTGTTTCCCTCATCTACAGAAAAAATGCTAAAGGAGCTATTTCATTCTGAGCAGCTAATTTAAATAGAAAATCGTCTTGGGTGTACCACATCGTGAGCTATTTCTGAATAGATCTTTAAATTGAAAACTAAAAATACAAAGCTGTAAATCTAATTATTTTCCCCCTTCAACCCCCGTAGTTTCACATGAGAGGTGCTAACATGCAAACAATACAAAACATCAACAGAAACGACGTCTGAGGGGATAGAGAATACATCAAATAAAGGAACGCCATTTAATAGGCTAATAGCACACATTAAGCTTAAAAACAGAAACCTGATCTGAAGTCTGAGCTGAACAAACATCCATTTGTCTAATTCTCTTGCTTTAAAAATTAAGCATTATTTAAATGTCTGTTAATGCTGCAATTGTACATCCCCTAAGAAATAAAAAGATCAGTAGCGTTTCACACATTTTGAAGGTAAAATAAATAGCAGTCCAGAGAGATATCATCAGTAGAGTCTGGATTTGCTATTTACACAGAGCCTGCGTTCAAGGGAACGTAATCTGCTTTGGGATGTGAGTAATTAACGCAATATTCCCCTCCTTTAACTTTATAAACACCGAGATGAGGGCATTTCACTCACTGACGGTCATGCACTTGTAAATAATGGGAGGTTTTCTGCAGGGTGATTCCAGACCTCGAGGCCAGTGGTGCCAACTTTTAGCTTTGGCTCTGCTGGGTGGGTGAGGTAGGACATAGACATCGGGTTTCTCTCTTGTCCCTACAGACAATACACCAAGCCACCGTGGCCGCTGACTTTAAGATCACCTGTGTGTGCGTCACATGGCCCAATGCAACGA
>NW_007756488.1:6223-7113 GCF_000696425.1 Galeopterus variegatus | reverse complement strand
TCAGGTGGTTCTTGGCAGTAACCTCCTAACCCCAGCAGCTCGAGGAGGCATTGAGACAGACACTTTGAGAGGAAGTGTGACACCTGGATATTGCACGATGTAATGGAACCAGCCAAGTGGTAAATGTAGCTTTTAAATAGGTTTTGCGTTCCCCATTAACTGCCCTGATGTTGATTAGCCCTGACAGCCAAGGAGAAGGGGCTGGTCAGCAGCTTTCGCCTGACAAGGCCTCCTTGCTCCCCAGGGCCGGAAGAGCTCAGCCGACTGACTCAGCAGGTCCTGCAAATGGCATGGAAGAGGGAGGAGTGGGGTGGGCTGGGGTGGGGTGACTCAAGCGTAGTGGGTGGGGCCTGCTCTCTGGAAGGACTCTGGTGGGTGGGCTCAGCCGTGGGCTCCAGTTCTCTTCCCACCTGTTGCCCTACCCCCTCCACCTCAAGTAGCGTTGACCATGAACATTTGGAGGTAGGTGTAAGGGGATGAACTCCCTTTACTAGACAGGAATGGAAAAGGGGCCACACTAGTGAAGGAGTTGTTCAGTCTGGAGGTCCTCTGAGAACAGAATTACCCATTGGAGTTTGAAACACTTGAGTGGCCAACTGGTTTGGTCTACTTATTGTCTTTCTCTAGATGTATTCTCAAACTGGACAGGAAGGTTTGCCCTCAAGGGCAAGAGAGAACACATGGAGATCATATAAGATCCTGGGGACTATCCCATCCAGATGCCATGTTTTCTAAAGCAAGGATAAAGACACATCACAGCAGATTCCAGAAATGTGGTAACTCCCATGGTTATCAGCCCTCATGGAGCAGCAGAAAAGATTATAATAAAGGGGTCTATGGACTGCCCTTGGGAAGAAAGAGGCAGGAGGAGCTGGGGAGATTGAGTCCCG
>NW_007756488.1:0-820 GCF_000696425.1 Galeopterus variegatus | reverse complement strand
CTGGTCTTGCAGGAAGGAAGAAAGAGCTCAGAGAAAGCTGTCTGGGTCAGAAAGGTGACTCCAGGGTTTTAGCCTCAGAGTGTTGGATCCAAAAGAATGGGTGTGAAGTTTTTCTCTGCCTCCTACTCTCACCACACCTCCTCAAAGGATATTTCTGGCAGCTAATCCCCTATATACATTGCCCAGCTCAGGCCCTGGGTCCAGAGTATTTGATGAAAAGAGAAATGTCCCCTTTGTGTGCCTTCCTCTGGGTGAACTGCTTTTGCTCAGCTCTGGGCCTGAGGAGGCACAGTTGTAAAGTTGTGGCAGTTAATAGTCAGTAGCTCTCACCTGCTCTCTGCACCTCTCCCTGTGGGTTGCCTGCTTCTGCCTTACCCCTCTGCTCACTCCCCAAGATGAAACCTCTGAGAATTCATGCAACATATTAGAAGTAAGTTGCACAGCTGGGTTTTAACTCTCTTCTGTCTGATTCCAAATCTCATGCTCTTTCAATCACTCCATGTGTTTTTCACATAAAAACGCTCATAATAGCACGATCTATGAAACAAAATACTGGAAATAACCTAAATGTTTAACAATTAGGGGGTTGTTTAGTAAAATCATGGTGCATCCATTTGTTAAAACATTATACAGACATTAAAAGTGATCATTATAGAGCTTGTATAGCAACTTGGGAAAAGGTTTATGATAAGACACTAAGTGAAAATACAATGCAAATACTACAATTGCTTTGATTGCAATGATGGAAAATATGTCAGTGAGTCAACAAGGGCTGAAAGATAATATACGGAAGTGAAAAATGGCTGTGCTTTTTTTTTTT
>NW_007756487.1:5093-7113 GCF_000696425.1 Galeopterus variegatus | reverse complement strand
TAATGGCCTGATAATGTCCATAAAGTCCTGTGCAAAGATTCCACCTGACCTATAAACAGCAGCAGAGTCTGCTCTAATAACTTCCAAACATCAAAATGAAAGATTTCCAGAAGAAAATGGAGAAAAATTAAAATCTATGTGGAAAACAGAGGAGAATACAGAGATAAGTCCAACTGGCATGCACAAGGACATTATGGCCAGTTGTAACTATGCTTACTTTATGAAGTCATATTTCAGAACCTGGTTTGGAATAACACGGCCAGGGAAAATTAGAAAGTTAACGAAAATTAGAGATGTAGAACAACCAGAACCATGTGCTAGAGTGGTTCAGTGGGCCCGGCTGGACATGTACTGAGCAGATCTGGATTCGGGTTAAAAAAAAAAAGGAGTGAGACAGATGTTTAGACCTATAGGTAAGCCATGGGATTCAGAGTTTTCTGCTCAGAGAAGGAAGCTTTAGTTAATATCAAAGCTACATAGATAGAACAGACGCCTGGGCTCTAGTTCTAAGGAAATAAGCAAGCAAAAGAAAAGAGGACCCAGGTATACAAGAAGGGTAGTCAAGTCATAACTTTCAAGTTTTTCCTTTGTCTTGCCTCTCACTCAAAAATGAAGCTCTCTAACTTCCTTCACTTCTACCCTGAAATACAGACACGCATTTCAGACCCTGGCTGCACTCTTATTTTCTTCAACCACAGCTCTAAATAAGAACCAAGAAAGGTATACTCATACTTCCATTTATTGCTTAATAACTGTCTAAATCTGTTTTAACAAGCTCACACATTTGGCTTTTAGCATTTTACCCTCAATTGAATATTGCAAGGCTTCATCTTTTAATGGAGATACCAAGAGGGAGGAAAACATTAGGGGAGAAAAGGGTGGTTGATAATGAAATCCCCTAGACAGAGAGTCAACTTTACTTCATTTTTAAGGATACTCAGGAAGCACAGCAAGGGCCAAACACAGTACAGCCACCCCTATCCAGACTGTCCTCCTCTACCGTAGAGATAATGGAGTAAAATATCTTTACAATTGGCCTCCTCTAAATCCTTGGGACAACTGTTCCCAGTACATGTCGCACTGGCAGTCCCCCTTCCCTATCAAACAAAGGAAACTCAAAGGGGAAGGGGGCTACTGCAGAGCCTTTTGTAGAGGTGGCCCCTGAATTAATCAGTGTACCAAACATTACTATAGCCCAGGGTTTCTCAACCTCTGCACTACTGACATTGTTAAAGAAAAAATTATCCTGACACTTGTTAAAACAGTAAGAAAGACTTTACTGAGGACTATTACAATAGGTTTCAAGATCATAGTAATAGAGTCTCAACTCCAAATACAGCAAAGACAGCTATAGATTATAGCCAATGAGCAGAGTGAGAGGGGGACAGTGGATGGAAAATTACTCAGAGCAGAAATCAAAGGTAAGGGGATCTTGATAAACTGACCCAAAAGGATTCTTGCTAAAGGCAGGCCAGAGTGATCAGATATCAAGGGTAGGGGATAAGTAATTTGATCCGATATCCAGGGTGGGGAGATTCTCACTAAACTGATTTAGCAGGATTCTTGCTAAAACTCGGCTAGGAAGGGTGAAGACAGGATGGGGGCCACAGTCAAGTCCAAATCAGGAAGAAGGCTAAGAGGAGCCTAACTAAAGTTTGGTCAAAAAGACAGTCTTTGTCAACATGCTGGGTCAGATAATTTTTTTGTTATGGGGGGCCATTCTATGCATTGTATGATGTTTAGTGGCATCTCTGGCCTCTACCCATTGATTGCCACTAGCACACACACACACCCCCCCAAGTTGTGACCATCAAAAGTGTCTCAAGACATTGTCAAATATCCCCTGGAGGCATAACAGCCCCTGGTTGAAAGCCACTGCTTTAGAACAAGGGTTGAGGGCTGGCCCGGTGGCACACTCGGTTGAGTGCACCGCTTGGGAGCGCGGTGGCGCTCCCGCCAAGGGTTTGGATCCCATATAGAGACCGGTCAGCTCACTGGTTGAGCGCAGTGCGGGCGCGAC
>NW_007756487.1:0-254 GCF_000696425.1 Galeopterus variegatus | reverse complement strand
AATTTAGGTCTTTAACTCATTTTGAGGTGATTTTTATGTATGATAAGAGATAGGCCTCTAGTTTGAATCTTCTGCAAGTGGATATCCAGTTTTCTCAACACCATTTATTGAAGAGGCTGTCCTTTCCCCACCGTATATTCTTGGCACGTTTGTCAAAAATCAGTTGGCTGTAAGTGCATGGGTTTATTTCTGGGCTCTCTATTATGTTCCATTGGTCCATTTGTCTGTTTTTATGCCAATACCATGCTGTTTTC
>NW_007756486.1:6721-7114 GCF_000696425.1 Galeopterus variegatus | reverse complement strand
CACTGTTCCAAGCCTCCTTGAGGAAGAGGATCACCCCGTGTGCCTGCTCAAGACATAGATCACTCCTGAGAATTCTGATTCAGGACAGCAGAGTGGTTTTTGAATAAGGACGCCAGGTGCTACTCACCTGCAGGCAACCCTGGGAAACTGATCTCATCCACCCTTCTCATTGCACAGGTGAGGAAACAGGCCCAGAGATCAGGACAGCTTGAAAACACTTCCACCCCACATCTGCCAAGGAGCCTCCTTCCTCTAAGTCAAGCTTTTGCCCCACCTGAACAAAGGAAGAGAAATTTCACTCATTCCCCCAACCATGGCTCACACAAGAGTACTCTTAAAACAAAATCGGCACCTTGGAAGAGGAAAATAAAAAGTGCAGTCACCTCTGTGTCA
>NW_007756486.1:0-1706 GCF_000696425.1 Galeopterus variegatus | reverse complement strand
AGAAGTGTGGTTTTTACATTTAGAGTACAGGGAGCAATAGTCTAAAAAAATGAAAACTGCTGAATGTAGTTTTTTAAAAAAGCGTCCTACAGAGTATGTGGTCCTAATATAATAACTGGCTTATTAAACAAAGTAATATTTAGGGATCTATTTGAATATATTATATAATCCACTCCGATAATTTGCCTACCTTTTAGTCACAGTACAGGAAAATTAGATTTAGAAGTCCTATAAAGACTGAAGCTAGGTGAACTGACTGGCTGATCAGCAACTAGCAGAATTACCTTTCAGAGACATCCAATCCAACTTTCTCTGTGAATAAAAGTAAGGTGAATTTTGTCAGTCCCTTGTAGAGACCAAGTAATATGGAACTATAAGTGAGTGTACCTTTTTGAAATATAAAAGGGCTAAGCAATTCTCTAAAAGTAGAAAATGAGTACGCAGGGAAAAATTACCCTGGAAAGAATCTAAAACAATCTATTTTACATTAACAAAAGCCACAAGAAAAAAAAATTACTGACCTTTGTTCAATTTCCAAACACAAAGTAATACAGTTGCATTAAGTAACAGCAATGGTGGGATAATTATTAATTGGCAATCCTCTCAAAGACCTATGTTTTAGCTTCCAAAATCAGAGATAAACATATTAGCAACGTTATAATCTGTGGCATATGTTGTTACCTGAAAAGTTTGCAAACCTGCCCTACAAGGACCCTCTATCAGACTGCAAATAGTGATCGAGCTGTTACATTGGGCAGGCGCTGGCAACAAAATCAAAGAGTATGAAGAAAATCTAAACAAATCCAAAATCGTCATCTTTATGATACAAGTACTTTGATAGAATTCATCCTCCTCTCCTCACTACCCCCCCAAAACAAAACACATAAAGTGCAACACGTACCAAATAAATTAAGTCAAAGCAGCTTTGTGTTGTTAGGGAGATTTTGTACAAGAAGGGTTTGGAAGTCAATGCACACAGTCTTAGCACTTTACACACACACACGCACACATGCACACTTGAACTATCTTCAACCCACACAGCCATGAGAACGCTCAGTCTCCCCTGGCCTACACTTCATTCCAGTGGTGACAGCTGTAAGGGACAGCACCGGCTGACTCACCTTGGGCACACATGATGAGTGCTTTTACCGAGATGGGTTTGGTTGTCACCGACTTACCCCCAAATTAGTTAAAAGAAGTAGCAGCACATGAGATCAACTTAACTGAATCTTTGTCAGTNGCTGCATTTCTTCTAAATGTTATGTATGAAAACGATTCTGACAAGGGCGCTGCTGAAATGCAACCTTCCTTTAGGGGCCTAGTTCAGTATTATCAGGCACCCCTGCTGTGAGGCATCCTCCTTCATTACTACTTTGATTCTTTCCTAGATGCATTTGATTGCTTAAAGTAATTCAAATAACAATGAAGTCTCAAATTACTACGGAAGAAGAAAAGTTGCAAAGGTATAATAAAGCTTTGTATAAATTCTGTATAGAAGGGTTTTTGAGGCTGCTTGGTCATAATATACATAAAATATACATTCCTGCTCATAGAGGCAATAGTACTAGCTGTTTAGAGCACAAACCTTGGAACCAGACTATGCAGGTTTCAATCCTGGCTCCTCCTCTGGCAGGCTGTGAGACCTTGGGCAAGCTACTTAACCTCTCTGTGCCTGTTTCCTTACCCATGAAAGGGAGATAATAGTT
>NW_007756485.1:6544-7114 GCF_000696425.1 Galeopterus variegatus | reverse complement strand
CAGCAGGAGGAGCAGCAGCAGTAGTAGTAGTGGTGGCAGCAGCAGCAGCAGTAGTAGTGGTCACAGCAGCAGCAGTAGTAGTGGTGGCAGCAGCAGCAGTAGTAGCATCAGCAGTAGTAGTGGTGGCTGCGGCAGTAGTAGTAGCAGCAGCAGTAGTAGCATCAGCAGTAGTAGTGGTGGCTGCGGCAGTAGTAGTAGCAGCAGCAGTAGTAGTGGTCGCAACAGCTGTAGTAGTAGCAGCAGCAGTAGTAGTGGTGGCAGCAGTAGCAGTAGTAGTGGTGGCAGCAACAGAAGTACTAGTGGTGGCAGCAGTTGTAGTGGTGGCAGCAGCAGCAGGAGTAGTGGTCGCAGCAGCAGCAGTAGTAGCAACAACAGCAGCAGTAGTAGTGGTGTCAGCTGCAGCAGTAGTAGTGGTGGCGGCAGCAGCAGGAGTAGCAGCAGCAGTAGTAGTAGTGGTGGCAGCAGTAGCAGCAGTAGTAGTGGTGGCAGCAGCATCACAGTAGTAGAGGTGGCAGCAGCAGCAATAGTAGCAGCAGCAGTAGTAGTGGTGGCACCAGCAGCATCAGTAGT
>NW_007756485.1:2216-3955 GCF_000696425.1 Galeopterus variegatus | reverse complement strand
CAGCAGTAGTAGTGGTGGCAGCAGCAGCAGTAGTAGTGGTGGCAGCAGCAGCAGTAGTAGTGGTAGCAGCAGCAGCAGTAGTAGTGGTGGCAGCAGCAGCAGGAGGAGCAGCAGCAGTAGTAGTAGTGGTGGCAGCAGCAGCAGCAGTAGTAGTGGTGGCAGCAGCAGCAGTAGTAGTAGTGGTGGCAGCAGCAGGAGTAGTACTGGTGGCAGCAGCAGCAGCAATAGTAGTGGTGGCCGCAGCAGTAGTAGCAGCAGTAGCAGTAATACCAGCAGCAGTAATAGTAGCAGCAGCACTAGTAGTACTGGTGGCAGCAGCAGCAGCAGTAGTAGTGGTGGCATCAGCAGCAGTAGTAGTGGTGGCAGCAGCAGCAGTAGTAGTGGTGGCAGCAGCAGCAGTAGTAGTGGTGGCAGCAGCAGCAGTAGTAGTGGTGGCAGCAGCAGCAGTAGTAGTGGTGGCAGCAGCAGCAGTAGTAGTGGTGGCAGCAGCAGCAGTAGTAGTGGTGGCAGCAGCAGCAGCAGCAGGAGGAGCAGCAGCAGTAGTAGTAGTGGTGGCAGCAGCAGCAGCAGTAGTAGTGGTGGCAGAAGCAGCAGTAGAAGCAGCAGCAGTGGTAGTAGTGGTGGCAGCAGCAGCAGGAGGAGCAGCAGCAGTAGTAGTAGTGGTGGCAGCAGCAGCAGCAGTAGTAGTGGTGGCAGAAGCAGCAGTAGAAGCAGCAGCAGTGGTAGTAGTGGTGGCAGCAGCAGCAGGAGGAGCAGCAGCAGTAGTAGTAGTGGTGGCAGCAGCAGCAGCAGTAGTAGTGGTGGCAGAAGCAGCAGTAGAAGCAGCAGCAGTGGTAGTAGTGGTGGCAGCAGCAGCAGGAGGAGCAGCAGCAGTAGTAGTAGTGGTGGCAGCAGCAGCAGCAGTAGTAGTGGTGGCAGAAGCAGCAGTAGAAGCAGCAGCAGTGGTAGTAGTGGTGGCAGCAGCAGCAGGAGGAGCAGCAGCAGTAGTAGTAGTGGTGGCAGCAGCAGCAGCAGTAGTAGTGGTGGCAGAAGCAGCAGTAGAAGCAGCAGCAGTGGTAGTAGTGGTGGCAGCAGCAGCAGGAGGAGCAGCAGCAGTAGTAGTAGTGGTGGCAGCAGCAGCAGCAGTAGTAGTGGTGGCAGAAGCAGCAGTAGAAGCAGCAGCAGTGGTAGTAGTGGTGGCAGCAGCAGCAGGAGGAGCAGCAGCAGTAGTAGTAGTGGTGGCAGCAGCAGCAGCAGTAGTAGTGGTGGCAGAAGCAGCAGTAGAAGCAGCAGCAGTGGTAGTAGTGGTGGCAGCAGCAGCAGGAGGAGCAGCAGCAGTAGTAGTAGTGGTGGCAGCAGCAGCAGCAGTAGTAGTGGTCACAGCAGCAGCAGTAGTAGTGGTGGCAGAGCAGCAGTAGTAGCATCAGCAGTAGTAGTGGTGGCTGCGGCAGTAGTAGTAGCAGCAGCAGTAGTAGTGGTCGCAGCAGCTGTAGTAGTAGCAGCAGCAGTAGTAGTGGTGGCAGCAGCAGCAGTAGTAGCAGCAGCAGTAGTACTGGTGGCAGCAGCAGCAGTAGTTGGAGCAGCAGCAGTAGTAGAGGTGGCAGCAGAAGCAGTCGTAGCAGCAGCAGTAGTAGTGGTGGCAGCAACAGCAGTAGTAGCAGCAGCAGCAGTAGTAGTGGTGGCAGCAGCAGCAGTAGTAGCAGCAGCAGCAGTAGTAGTGGTGGCAGCAGCAGCAGCAGTAGTAGTGGTGGCAGCAGCAG
>NW_007756485.1:1062-1335 GCF_000696425.1 Galeopterus variegatus | reverse complement strand
CGCCAGCAGCAGCAGTAGTAGTGGTGGCAGGAGCAGCAGTAGTAGCAGCAGCAGTAGTAGTGGTGGCAGCAGCAGCAGTAGTAGCAGCAGCAGCAGTAGTGGTGCTGGCAGCAGCAGCAGCAGTAGTAGTGGTGGCAGCAACAGCAGTACTAGTGGTGGCAGCAGCAGTAGTAGTAGCAGCAGCAGTAGTAGTGGTGGGAGCCGCTGTAGTAGTAGCAGCAGCAGTACAAGTGGTGGCAGCAGCAGCAATAGTAGTGGTGGCAGCAGCAGCAG
>NW_007756485.1:0-1052 GCF_000696425.1 Galeopterus variegatus | reverse complement strand
AGCAGCATCACAGTAGTAGTGGTGGCAGCAGCAGCCGTAGTAGCACCAGCAGTAGTAGTGGTGGCAGCAGGAGCAGTAGTAGTGGTGGCAGACGCAGCAGTAATAGCAGCATCACAGTAGTAGTGGTGGTAGCAGCAGCAGTAGTAGCAGCAGCAGCAGAAGTAGTGGTGGCAGCAGCAGCAGTAGTAGCAGCAGCAGTAGTAGTGGTGGTGGCAGCAGCAGCAGTAGTAGTGGTGGCAGCAGCAGCAGTAGTAGTGGTGGCGGCAGCAGCAGCAGAAGTAGTAGTGGTGGCAGCAGAAGTAGTAGCAGCACCAGTAGTAGTGGTGGCAGCAGCAGCAGTTGTAATGTTGGCATCAGCAGCAGGATTAGCAGCAGCAGTAGTAGTAGTGGTGCCAGCAGTAGCAGCAGTAGTATTGGTGGCAGCAGCTTCACAGTAGTAGTGGTGGCAGCAGCAGCCGTAGTAGCACCAGCAGTAGTAGTGGTGGCAGCAGGAGCAGTAGTAGTGGTGGCAGACGCAGCAGTAATAGCAGCATCACAGTAGTAGTGGTGGTAGCAGCAGCAGTAGTAGCAGCAGCAGCAGAAGTAGTGGTGGCAGCAGCAGCAGTAGTAGCAGCAGCAGTAGTAGTAGTGGTGGCAGCAGCAGCAGTAGTAGTGGTGTCAGAAGCAGCAGTAGTAGCAGCAGCAGTAGTAGTAGTGGTGGCAGAAGCAGCAGCAGTAGTAGTCGTGGCAGCAGCAGCAGTAGTAGTGGTGGCACCAGCAGCAGTAGTAGCAGCAGCAGCAGCAGTAGTAGTTTGGCAGCAGCAGCAGTAGTAGTAGTGGTGGCAGAAGCAGCAGCAGTAGTAGTCGTGGCAGCAGCAGCAGCAGTAGTGGTGGTGGCAGCAGCAGCAGCAGTAGTAGTGGTGGCAGCAGCAACAGTAGTAGTGGTGGCAGCAGCAGCAGTTGTAGTGGTGGCAGCAACAGTAGTAGCAGCAGCACCAGTAGTAGTGGTGGTAGCAGCAGCAGTAGTAGTGGTGGGAGCAGAAGCAGTAGTACCACCAGCAGTAGTAGTGGTG
>NW_007756484.1:6128-7114 GCF_000696425.1 Galeopterus variegatus | reverse complement strand
TCGCTGGTCATAAGGCATACCTTTATTTAATTTGGTTACATATTGCCAGCTTGCTACAGAGCGACTAAGTCATTCTATAGTCCAACCAGCAGTGTCTGAATATACTGATATTCTCTCCTCCCACCAACACTTAGTATCAGCTACTCTTGTATTTATTTAACAGGTCTTCAGGGATAAGTCATTGTTATTTTAATTTGCATTCATCTAATTACTAATGATTTCGAACATCTTTTTTAAAGTTTATTAGTCCTTTGGGTTTCTTCTTCTATGAATTGTTATACATCTGGACCGTTTTTCTATTGGGGGTCATATCTGCTTGTTTGTTCACACAAGGCTGGCGTATATTCTAGTCTAAGTCTCCACAGTGTTCAACATTGAATAAAAATCTTTAGTACACTGATGTACTCAAATTCAGCAATTTTCCACCTCATGATTCTGGAGTGTTGTACTTTTCCACAATTAGAGTACTAAAATGCTCTTCTGTATTATTTTCTATTAACTTTATGGTTTTCACATTTAAATGTTTAATCCATCTAGAGTCCTTCTCTGTATATCATGTTTTATTTTTCCTTCTACAGTACATTTTCCCCAACATTATCTTCTAAACAATGTATCTATCCTATCCCCTTTTCATTAATACCTTGGGACCCTCTATTGTATATTATTTTTTCACATATACATGAGGCTGTTTCTGAAATCTCTAGACTTCTCTTGGTCTATTTTTCCTTTTAATAGATCCTATAACTACAGCTTTATAATATTTCAATATCTGCTAAGTCAAATCTTTTTTCTTTGTGCTTCTTTTTCAAAGTATATTTGGCTCTTCATAGGCATTTATTCTTCCATGTGAATTTTTAAAAAGTTTAATAGGTTCCTTTCTCATTAAGTTCATTCAGGAATTACATAGATTTTATGTTTCTAAAGTAACTAGTGCTTCATTTATATTGCATTCTGATTATTGAAAATATATGGAAAGATTATCACTT
>NW_007756484.1:0-592 GCF_000696425.1 Galeopterus variegatus | reverse complement strand
TGAGGGTTGCGATCCGTTGCCGGACACGGAAAAAGACAAAAAGACAAAAAAAAAAAAAATGCTGAATTGTTGGTGCCCAACAATTCTTTGGCCTCCTCCTCCATAAAAGGCTTTAGAATTGTGAAGGGAATAAGCTAAATGATGTATGACAATCTTATAAATACATCCATAACTCTAAAATATATCCACAGCTGAATATCTCAAATGGCCTAACTCCCATTAGTCAATTCCTTTAGCACCTCAAGTATGTTACAGCCTCACAATTCTTTCAACACCATCTATTATCATACTTACCATTGACATGAAATTACCTTTGCAGAATTCAACCCATGAACTAGTCTACTGTCAAGTGGAATGTGTTTGCTGGATATAGCATTAAATGTGATGTCTACTTTAAAACATTTTCATAATTTGTAGTACTGAACAAGTTGAATAAATGGTGAATACATGGAGACTTTAACTAATTCTGCTATTGGGTACTCTAAAAATCAAGAAAATCCAACCTCGAACGCTTAGCTAAACTGTTGGCTCCCATTGGACAAAGGAGTAATTCCCTTGCATCCTGCCAGGACACTGGCAGCCACATTCACCC
>NW_007756483.1:6014-7115 GCF_000696425.1 Galeopterus variegatus | reverse complement strand
AGGTTTTGTATTTGTTTTTGCAAAGTGCCTGGGGAATCACTAGCCCTGGGCCATTTTTAACTACTTTTTCCGCTCCAACTTTTTAAAATCTCATTAGCCAGTGTAGGTTGGCTAATGCCTTCTGGAGGTCAATGGACCAACCCGTACATGAAAAGGATTGGGGGAGGAGACTATTGGTCTATATCAAAATCCTAGCTATGTTGTATTCAACTAGTTTGCAAAAAACATTGTGATTTCAAATATCCTTTTTTACTGCAACAGTTGTTGTAATGCTATATACCATTTTTCATCTTTATTGCCTTTATCATTGTTTTTTCTTTTAACTCTCAATATCAATATATACCACAAGAGAACATTACATCAGAACATTGTAGAAAAACATCTAGCAAAGTGTTAGGGCTACTGTCCTCGTGCATATAGTTCTAGGAAATCTCCTTCATCACCCCAAATTATAGTACTCTCTATCGTCTTCCAATGCCAATGCTATTTATTTATAATGCACTCCTCCAGCTCTATCTGATAGCTATTTCAAAAATATAAAATATCTTTGTAGCTAAACTATAAGCAAGGTCCTACAGTCAGGTACCATGTCTTTACAGTTGTATATCCTTTACCATCTTATACACTATGCTGGATAAGTCAGGCTTTTAGGGAAAGTTTGCTGATCGATTGGTGATTCACCTCTGCCAAACCTTGGATCATTCTGTCAGTGTAGTGTGCACATTAATATTTACCTTACTTTGCATGGTTCTGATGTTTGTCCTGCTAAATTGATCTTTCTTTCCATAGGCTGCCTCTGCTTCTTCCTCAATCCCAATTTCTATTTTTTTCCACCCTCATCTTCTAACTCTATCTTCAACTTTACCCCTCTCAGAACAACAAGGCCTTCTGGGCAGCAAGCAGCTCAGTCATAAAAGTCCATGAAATTTAACCTAAAATCAGACAAGTGCCTTTATTCCAAATGTCTGGCTTTCATTCTTCTTGACTTTGTTCCTCGAAATCAGATAGAGCAACCAGTGCTTTTCTTTTAATACCAAATCATTAAAAGAAAAGAGGAAGGGCCTTCAAAAACCAGGCACCAACCCGGAGTGCTAATAACTT
>NW_007756483.1:0-210 GCF_000696425.1 Galeopterus variegatus | reverse complement strand
TTTGTTTGTTTGTTTTTTTCCTTAATCAGGTGCGGTTTGACTTTTGAATACTCCTAAAAATAATACTGTTTCTTTCAAATGTCTCTAAGGGACATAACAGGAACTTACCTGCAGTCACCTGGTTTAAGTCTGAGTTGGCTCTGCAATCCGTGTGTCCTGACTCATGCTCCTACTGTGCCCAAAGCACAGCACCCCTTCTCCTTTCCTAAA
>NW_007756482.1:6770-7115 GCF_000696425.1 Galeopterus variegatus | reverse complement strand
TTCATTGATCTTTTCTATTGTTTTCTGGGTCTCTATTTCATTTAGTTCTGCTCTGATCTTATTTATTTCTTTCTGTCTACTACATTTAAGATTGGATTGTTGTTGCTTTTCACGTCCTATGAGGCATAGTGTTAGGCCGTTTATTTGAAGTCTTTCTGTTCTTTTGATGTAGGCATTTATTGCATAAATTTGCCTCTTAGTACTGCTTTGGCAGTATCCCACAGGGTTTGGTATGAGGTACCTTGATTTTCACTGGTTTCAAGAAATTTTTTTATTTCCTTTTAAATTTCTTCTTGGATCCATAGGTCTTTCAGGAGCCTATTGTTTGGTTTCCATGTATTTGTA
>NW_007756482.1:0-1322 GCF_000696425.1 Galeopterus variegatus | reverse complement strand
GAGAACATCAACCAAATCCCTGGTCTTTGCCCTCACAATGCTCATTATCCAGATACACCACTATCCAGTTCTCCATAACTTCTATGATTTATGCATAATTTTACTTTCCTTTGGATAACTTTAAATCATGAAGGTTTGCCATTTTTATATCTATGAGCTAGTTAAGGCAGTCTCTAGAAAAGAAAGTGGAAAAGAAGGGAAGAGACAGGAGGTGGATGGAAAAATATACACATAAATCTATAGTCATCGTTTATGGTGAATTTCTTTTCTTGTTTTCTTTTTTGTTCTTTTCCATATTCTGCAATTTTTCTAAAACTCATTGAGTATGATGGATAATCAGAAGAAAAAAAGAACTCTACAAAACTGTGAATCAAAAAATGGGAGCATAATTCTCTGGAGGCTCATCCAGGTTGGTGAGTGTATCAATACTTGTTGCATTTTATTGCTGAGTGTCATTCAACAGTAGTGACCTACTGCAGTGTGTCTAACCATCCAGCTACTTGAGGGACATCTAGGTTGTTTCTAGTTTGGTGCTATTATAAATAAAGCCACTGTGAACATTCACATACAGGTTGTTTGGTGTAAACGTAAGTCTTATTTATCTGGGGTAGATGCCGGAAAGTGCAGTAGCTGGGTTATAGGGTACATTTTTAGTTTTACAAGAAACTGCCAGACTTTTTTCCATAGTGGTGGTACTATTTCACACCAGTTTCTCCACATCCTCACCAGCATTTGACAATGCCACATTTTTCACATTAGCTATTCTGATAGCCAAGTGGTGATATCTCACTGCAGTTTTCATGTGCATTTGACGTGATACAGTTTATCAATTTTTCCTTTTATGAATTGTGCTTTTGGTGTCAAGTTTAAGACCTTATTGCCTGTTTTGTTCCCTAAAAATGTTATAGCTTTATACCTTAAGTTTAATCCATGATCTATTTTGAATTTTTTTTTCTGTAAGGTGTGAGATGTTTTGTTTTGCTTTGTTTTGTTATATTTGTTTTGTTTATATTTTGTCAATGGCTATTCTATTTCTCCAGCCCTCATTGTTGAATTGCTATCTTTCCTCCATTGGATTGCTTTGCACTTTTGTCAAAAATTAATTGGGTGTATTTGTTTGAGTCTAGTCTGTATTCTCCATTTTGTTCCTTTGATCTATACGTATATCTGTCTACCAATACCACACTATCCAAATTACTATAGCTATACAGTAGACCTTAATATAGGTGGAGTGATTCCTTTGATTTTATTCTTCTTTTTAAAGATCATTCTAGCTACTCTAGGGCCTGTGTCTTTAAATATAATTTTCAGAAAAAGCTTGT
>NW_007756481.1:5645-7115 GCF_000696425.1 Galeopterus variegatus | reverse complement strand
TTTTTTTTTTTTTTTGTCTGCCTGGGTTATTTTGAAAAGACTATATTCAAGATCAGAAATTCTTTCTCCTGCTATTCTAGTCTGTTGCTTAAGCTATGGGGTTTTTTGTTTGTTTGCTTATTTTTTATTTTGTTGAGTAAATCTTTCAGTTCCATGAGTTCTGCTACATTCATTTTTAAGGTAGTATTCTCTTTGTAAATTTCCTCCTTAATATCCTGGATTTTTCCCCCCCATTTCATTGTGCTGTCTAACTGAGTCTTCTCATATCTCAGTGAGTTTTCTTAAGATTGTTGCTTGGAATTCCTTTTCAGTAATTTCAAGGGTTTCCTGCTCTATAGGGTCTAGTATTTGGGAATTACTGTGCTCTTTTGGTGGTGTCATATTTTCTTGGGTTTTCATATTTCTAGTATCTCTATGTTGATGTCTGGTCATCTGGTTGAGCAGTTGCTTCTTCTATTACCCTGGAGCTTTGAGGTGAGAGATGTCTTCTTTTTCTGGTCTCCACTGGTAACTCTCCTTGTGTCAGTGCAGTCAAGTATCTGGTGGGCTGCCTGCACAGTGGCTGTGGCTACTGCTGCAGCATTGAGCCACTTTTGTGGCAGTCATGGCTGTGGAGGTGGCCATGGTGGGCCATTCATATGGAAGTGCTGTTTCAGTGTGCTCTCTTGCCTGCTTCTAGGAGGGGGTGCTGCCCTCGGCTCCTTGCCTAGAACCCTGGGCTTGCTCTCTTGCCTGCTTCTGGGTGGAGAGGGCTGCCTTCATTGTGTGTATTTTTAGCAAAAGCTGGCATGTTCCCACAAGCTAGACAGGGAGATAAGAGGGTAAGCCATCTTGAGGGTGGCTCTGGGCTTGTAGACCTTGAGAACAAGCATATTTAGAAGCCAGTTTTATTACTCTTGGTGTATTTCTGTATTTTTGTCCTTATATCTTCAGTGAAATGCTAGTAGAACAGTGAGTATCATCACAGTTGTGTAGCAGAGAATTGTGAGTCAGGCCTAATCCATGTCAGGAATGGTAAGATCATCCTTCCAAGTGCTGCAGTAAGCAGTAATCGCCAGAAGAGGTTGACTGTGCTGTTCAGAGTGGTTCTCTGTCTGGTGTGTTATTACAGCATGGATGGTAATGAATTAATAAGGTAGCTGAAGTGGAAAATTTGAAGAACTTATTCCTGAGCACTTATAAAATAGCTACTTTCAGGGCTCTCAGAAATAATTGGAAGAACTTATGTAAGGGGATTCAGTGTCAATTTTTATTTGGGTGTTTAATGAGAATACAAACTAATGTTTACCCCACTGTCATACAAGGCCAGAATATGTTGATAACTTAGAAGACAATAAATGAGAAGAATTGGGTCAGTGCTGAGAGAACAATAAGAGTCTATGTGACCTTGGGTATAAACACTGAACTCTTGAGAAATGGAAAATCAGGGGCTCTAAAATGAAGGCATGATAACTACAAAGCAGGGCAAAT
>NW_007756481.1:0-645 GCF_000696425.1 Galeopterus variegatus | reverse complement strand
GGGTTTAATATATTTGTTTGTTTAATATAAATTTGGTCACATCACTTCATAGCTCAAAATCCTGTAATGGTGTGCCATCACACTTAAAATTCAAACCTTCATCTGATTCCCCCAGCTCCCAATTTCTCTGTCCTGTGGCTGTCTCTTGAAAGTCATCTTCTCCTAACTTGCTCCCCCTCCAGCCATATTGCTTCTTGCTGATCCTAAACCTGACAGCCCATCAAATCTTCAGGACTTTTTCATTTGCTTCTTTCTCTGCCAGAAAATACCTTTTCGTGGCCCTTTTGTGACTCACTTCTTTATTTTATTCCTGTTTCTACGTAAATGTCACCTTCTTAGAGAAATGTTCTCTGGCTTACCTAATTTTAAAAGCCCCAACTTACCTAAAATCTTTATCCTTTTCATCTTTAACCCATTAATTAATAAAGAGCTATCATTTTACAATGTATACTATTAATGTCAAAATCTGTCTAGAGCTGATATATTTCTGAAAAAAAACCCCCACTAAATTGTAGTAAAAATAACTTGCTTAGTAGTGAAAACAATGAGAGTAACCTGCATGTAACAACCCCTTTAACCTGCATGTAGCAATGCTCAGTAAATTGAATTTATGATAAAACCTAGATAGACTCTTACTTCTTAAAA
>NW_007756480.1:6117-7116 GCF_000696425.1 Galeopterus variegatus | reverse complement strand
CGGATCCCACATACAGACCGGTTCCCGCTCACTGGCTGAGCAAGGCACGGGAGCGACGCCGGGGGTTGCGATCCCGTTGCTGGTCCCGGTCCGGTGCGGGGGCGACACCGAGGGTTGCGATCCGTTGCCGGACATGGAAAAAGCCAAAAAAAAAAAAAAAGAAAAAATCCTTTGTTGATCGGTCATTAATTTTTAATTTATGGATCAGCTACATTGAGTCTATGTTAAACAGTAAAAGTTCTGTAAAACCTGTATTATATAATCACTGTGACCTTTAAATTTTATGTTTTGTGATTCAATGTTTTTAACTTTTTCATGAATAACTTTTTTTAAAAAATAGGATCACACCACACATACTGCTTTGTAATTTGCTTTCTTCACTTCCTACCACTTGGGCATCTTTTTAAGTCAATTTATTATTTTTTAAATGTTTTTAAAAAATCTTTTGACCAATTTTATTTATCTGTATTGTACATATTTATGGAGTACAAAGTGATATTTTGACACATGTATACAATGTGTGATGTTCAAATCTGGGTGATTAGCATATCCATCACTGCAAACATTTATCATTTCTTTGGGTTGAAAACATTTGAACTACTCTCTTCTAGACATTTGAAAATATACAATAAATTATTGTTAATTGTAGACACCTAGCACCACTATAGAACACTAGAACTTATTTTTCCAATCTACCTGTAAGGTTGTATACATTAGCCAACACTGCCCCAACCTTTCCCAGCCTCTAGTAAACACAATTCTACTCTCTACTTCTATGAGCTCAACATCTTTAGCTCCCACACATGAGTGAGAACATGTGGTATTTACCTTTCTGTGCCTTATTTCATTTAACATAATGTCTTCCAGGCTCATCATATTGCCACAAACAATAGTATTTCATTCTTTTTTATGGCTGAGTGGTATTCCATTGTCTTTATACATTTTTGTGACTTTTTATTGAAACATAATTGATTATATATATTTGTGGGGTACAGAATT
>NW_007756480.1:0-1108 GCF_000696425.1 Galeopterus variegatus | reverse complement strand
TATTATTATTATTATTATTATAAGTGTCAATTCAATATGTGAAAAATGGATCTCATTGTTTAATTTAAATTTCTTTTATTATGAATGAAGATGAGCTTCTGTTCATTCCCATCATCTATTTGGAAATGTTATGCACGTCCTGCAAATCCAACAGGAAGGCTAGCCCAGAGTTTGCAGACTTGATTAAAGAGTGGTAGTGGTGTATTAATATACCTAGAAATGTGGTCCAGGAAAGACCATTGAGTAAGAGAGAGAAAAATGGTACAATTTAGTATATTTGTGGTTTCATTTTTGGACATCTATGGCAGGGGCGGGGGACAGGTTGGATAGTGGCATATTTCCATGCATAGAAACCCGTAACTACAGCTGCTGATTTGGCACTCCTAAATTCCTCACCTGGCTGAAATATGTTATCTATTCAACTTTTTCAGAAACTACAGAAATCTTGTCCATTATTCTCTATGTATGTTTCCCACTGAAATCTGGCATGATATTGATTCAGCATCTGGAGGAGCCAACACAAGTTTATCAAGTCTGCGTTCATCACGCAGTGGGGCCTCATATGCCTAAGGCATTTCATGGAACTTCATTTCAGAATCACTGCTTGAAATGGTTGTGTTTCAAACCTCCAAAAAGAAACTTTTAAAAAATGTGGCAAAATGTAGGCAGGGCCTGAAATGTATAAAAAGTGTTCAGATAACTGTGCAGTGAGTTTTTTGGTGATAGCTCAATCACTTCTTACCTCCTTAGTTGTCATTGGTGTGTAGGATGTCTGTAACCCAGCATATGTGAACTATAAAATCTGTTCCAATACACATTATTTCTCTCTTTCTGAACGAGTAGCTTTGGTAGATGTGAAAACCTCCCTGAGCAGGGATCATCATTAAATGGGCACACAGAGAGACTGTGATGGGTCGCGTTGTGATGGGGACTCAGGTAAAGAAACCCACAGACACATGGTGTGTCCTTTTCATCATTTAGGATGTCTTCACTGATTTCTCCTTCTCACCATCCAGAGATACCAAATTGTAAAGAACATGATTCTTCTGACTACCTAAAGCATCAGAAAACAATTCGATCATACGCAAATTTCAGCTGAAGACGTTTC
>NW_007756479.1:6360-7116 GCF_000696425.1 Galeopterus variegatus | reverse complement strand
GAGGGATGTCGTGTGGAGGACAATTTGAAGATAAGGAGGATACTAACAACAGAAGCATCTTTTACTTGTTCGTCAAATATTATATGCTTTTCTACTTTGTTAAAAATTTTCACCTTGTTGTCTATTAAATTATTTAACATATGCCCAAATAAAAATCAGATTGATGTTCTGTATAAAAATCTGCTGAAATGTTTGTATGTGTGTTTGTGTGTATATACACGTTTGTATGTATATAATTTTTTAAGTATGCATTTATGACATTTTGATTAAATTGATCAGCTATAATAATAAATTCCACTAAATTATTGGGCTTACCAAGTAGCAGATAAGCTACTGCTGCTTGGATTTGTAGGTATGGTATTATTTATAATTTCACTTATTCATTCATTTATTTATTCGCTGTGCGTCTATTATGTTGGGGATTGTGTTTGGCACGGTAGGGAATGCAAAGATGATTAAGATGTGGTCCCTGTGTACTAAAAGCGTATAGTCTAGTGGTGCCATATAAAACACTCTTAGGTTTGGCCTTTACTATAATAATGTGTTAATCCCTTAACTATTTCACATTCTAAAAGCCTAATTATTATTTTTTTCATCAGATATTTAATTTGCATCTTCAGTCTTCTGAATACTGAATTTAAAGTACTGCCAATACCTTTAAACAGATTATAATCCCTAAAAGATAACACAAAATATTCTTTTTTTTTCCTTTTTTTTTGTCTTTTTTCGTGTCCGGCAACGGATCGCAACCCTCAG
>NW_007756479.1:2140-3425 GCF_000696425.1 Galeopterus variegatus | reverse complement strand
GCAGAGGCAGAGACCAAGGTAGAAAAGAGGGAAATTTCTCCTTGAATTTTTATTTTCTAACCAAGGACATTCGGTGTTGAAAGGAGGAGGAGGAAAGGAGAAATGAAGAAAGAAAATGATTTGTCTCAAAGATTCATTTTGTAATTGATTGTAACTCATAAAGGTTTTCATTGTAGCGTATGGAAGCGGGAATTGTAAGTTTCAATACCGACACTTTGAAGAGTTGCCCTGTTGTTGCAGCTGCTTGGGCAGCCTTGCTAAAACATCAATGGTGCGTTGTGGCAATTTGCTCTGCTTCCCTGTTTCTGATGGATCTTCTCCAGGCAGTGAAGGGCAAAGGGGCTGGCAGTGCTGCTAACTGGCATAATAGAAGTTGTTGGATCAGTTTTGAGTGTATGTGTGTGAACTGAACACTTCATGACAGATTTTGTACTATGGTCAGTCTAAATTAAGGATCAGAAAGTACTTTCTGGTCAATATATGTAGATGGGAATATATATTTTTATATTGTCTTTTTATGGCATAAGGTGCATATTATTTAGTTTTGTGTAGTGGTTGGGTAGAAAGGACCAATGCTTATGGCCTGAAGAAAAAATTCAAGACATAACCACACTGAAAATTTTCATTATAAAATAAATAATTGATTTTTGCTGTTTATGATACTTTATTTTTTTAAGTATACCCATATTAAATATTTTCAGCTATTTGTGAAAATATGTTCAATTTTTTAAAGATCTCTTTTGTGTATGTTTGATAATACTTTAATTTATTCTTAAATCATAAACTTTATGATTTTTTAAAGATCTCTTTTGTGTATGTTTGATAATACTTTAATTTATTCTTAAATCATAAACTTTATGATTTAAGGATTTGAAAAATCACCTCATACTGAATAGAGAGGGCCATTACTTGGAGGAATATGACAATGTTAAGGAGGTAATACAGAGAAGGCAGAAATGATGGACATTTATTTGCTTATATTTTTCTCTGCCAAGAGAAATAATCTTCAAGTTGGAAAAAAGAAATGGAAATCAATGAATAGGTTAGTAAGAGGCCATTTTAGCAAATTTAAAATTAAAGTCCACAGAGTTTGGCAAATTTTATTCAAGAACGATAATAACCATATATAATTTTTAAAAACCTTGCACATATATGTAATTTGTGTTTTTCAAAGCATTTTCAATATATGTTTTCACTGGATACTTATGGTGATCCTGAAAGGTAAGAAGGAGTGATTATTATTCCCATTTTACAGGTGAGGAAACAGAAAAGCAATCAGCTAAAG
>NW_007756479.1:0-1094 GCF_000696425.1 Galeopterus variegatus | reverse complement strand
ACCTTACCCCAAGAAGATACTGTTTATAGATAGATTTATAGTTGTTAACTGAACTTTAATATATTTTTTTCAAGTCAAACAGCTGTCCATCAGATCAACTAGAATTCAAACCTAAGGACTTTTGCTCCAAAGCCTATGCTTTTTCTACTAAACATCATAACTTCCAGGTATGACTACATTTGGAGAGTTGGAAGGTGTGAAATAATGGATACAAGCTAATGTGTAAAATGTTAAAATAAAGAAGAATTCTATCACCTGCAGAATTAACTTTATCTTCTGAAAAATTCTGAAATGATATATTGAATAGATTATTTGTGAGCACGTAGAAACCAAGGTGATCACTAAGAACCACATCACTATTTTGCCAAGAGCAAGTCATGTCATACTGATATCATTTCTCCTTTTCTGATAAAGCTAACTAGGTTATTAGATAAGAAAATGTTGCAAACATATGTATCTTGATGTAAGCAGGGTATTTGACAAAATGACATCAGTAGAGTTAGGTAGATTCATAAGCTATTTGAAAATTTCACTCCAATAAATCATGTTTGATTTTGTTTTCTTAGGCAAATGTGGGTATTAAAAAGCGAGATAGTAAAACATGGAAAATTCCTTCAAGGACTTTATTCCTTAGTACAGAAACTAGGAAAAAATATAAATAATGTAAGTACCCTGTGATGAGTATCTTAAGAAAGCATACTCTTAGCTTGTATTAGAAGAAAGCCTTCCTATAGAGGTGACATATTTACTGGACTTTGAATTATGAATAGTATTTGCATATAAAGAAATAGGGAAGAGGTTTGCAAGTGATAACATTAGCTCACATTCATAGACTGTATACTCTGTTTCTTTTATTCTTCATGACAATCCTTTTGAAGTAGATTCTGTATTATTATTTTTACTTAAAAAACGGTTATATGAAGGCAGAGATGCTTCAAGTATAACTTGCTCTATAAACTAGTTGAGTCAGAATTTGAACTTGGGCAGTTTATCCTAGAGGCAGTACTCTTAAAAATAGAATCAGGAAGGGCTAGCCCGGTGGCGCACTCGGTAGAGTGTGGTGCTTGGGAGCATGGCGGCGCTCCCGCCGAGGG
>NW_007756478.1:6171-7116 GCF_000696425.1 Galeopterus variegatus | reverse complement strand
TTTAAATGAGGTTACAGGTTACTTGGGTGTTTTTGTTTTTGTTTTTTCTTTTTTTCTGCTACTGAATTGTAGGATTTCCATATATATTTTGAATATTAACCCCTTACTAAATATCTGGCTTGCCAATATTTTCTTCCATTCTGTATGTTGCCATTTTACCCTGTTGATTGTTTCTTTTGCTATGTAGAAGTATGTTTTTTAGTTTACCCTGTTGATTGTTCCTTTTGCTATGTAGAAGTATTTTTTTTAGTTTGATGTAGTCCAACTTATCTATTTTGGCCTTTGTTGCTTGTGCATTCCATGTCAAATTTAAGCTATCATTGCCAAGACCAATGTTTTCCTCCTATCTTTTCTTCCAAGAGATTTACTGTTTCAGGTCTTATGTTTATCTTTTAATTAATTTTGAGTTTATTTTTGTGTATGATGTAAGATGGGTTCAATTTTATTATTTTGAATGTGGATATCCAGTTTTGCCAACACAATTTGTTGAAGAGTATATCTTTTCTCCATTGTGTTCTCTTGGCATTCTCGTCAAAGATCAGTTGGCTGCATGTGTGTGGGTTTAACTCTTGGCTCTCTATTCTGTTTTTTTGGTCTATGTCTGTCTGTATNAATTTATCTTTAAAACACTAATATTTTATTACCTTTTGGAAGTTGAGACAGGTACAATATTTCCTATTAGCACACATATCAGTTATAATTATTTAGTAGAGCTACACTATTTACCTAATAGCATTGAAAGAAACATACAACAGTATACATATACATACATATTTCAAATTGTCCCCACCAAAACAAATTGACCACAGATTTGTTTTTTAACTACATTGAACTACATTCTATAAGCAAAACAATTTAGAGCAAATGGACATCCTGTGCATAAATTACACTTCTCAGTGAACTTATTTAGTATGATATGATTTAAAAATATGTTGTGGGTCTTAC
>NW_007756478.1:0-518 GCF_000696425.1 Galeopterus variegatus | reverse complement strand
GCAACAACAAAAAAGACAGAAAACCCAAATTACAAAAATCAGAAATGAAAAAGGAGACATTACAACTAATTCCACAGATAAAAAAGAATCATTGGAGACTATTATAAACAACGGTACAAAAACAAATTTGAAAACCTGGAGGAAATGGATAAATTTCTGAACACATAAATGAACATGAACAAACCAATAACAAGCGAGGAGATTGAAGCAGTGATCAGCAATACCCCAACAAAGAAAAGCCCAGGAGCAGATGGCGTTACTGCTGAATTCTACCAAATACTTAAAGAGGAATTAATACCAATTTTCTTCAAACTATACTAAAATTGAAACAGAGGCCAATCTCCCAAACTCATTCTATGAAGCCAGAATCACCTTGATACCCAAACTAGACAAAGATACCACAACAACAACAATGACAACAAAAGAACAGACGAAGGGCCGACCCCATGGCTCACTTGGGAGAGTGTGGTGCTGGGAGTGCAGCAGCGCTCCCGCCGCGGGTTTGGATCCTATATAGG
>NW_007756477.1:5714-7116 GCF_000696425.1 Galeopterus variegatus | reverse complement strand
TTTAATAACAGTGCAAACTTTGCAAAAGACAAAAATTATCTCCTTTTTATGACATGATTTTACAACTAGAAAACCCAAAAGACAACTGGAATTGATAGAAGAATTTGGTCAGGTGAATGAATATAAGATAAATACATAAAAGGAATTAGATTTTATTCTAGTTTAATAATGAGAATTTAGAGAAAAATAAGAAAAAAAATCTCATTATTATGAGAAAAGCATGAAACAGTTACAAAACTCACAGGAAGGAAACAACTTTTATTTAAAAAAATATATAATATCTTAATGAGGAATATAACATTATACAGATAAATAAAATACATAAAATATTCTTAAATGAAAAGTATGATATATAAAACATTAAATTTATCAAATGTGATATGTAATGGCAATTATTGTATCAAATTCTATCTGAATTACATGACCATAAAATTTATATGAAAGAATAAACGTCAAAGAATAGCCAAGAAAATCTGAATATGTAGACTAGAAAAGGATTTGACAGATATCAGAAAAAAGCATAAAGACACTAAAATAAAATTAATGTGGCATTAGCATAGAGATATTCAAATATAATATATGATAAATACAGCATTTTTATTCAGTGAGAAAATGATAGACTTTAATAAATGAAACTGGCAAAAATAGCTATACATCTGGAAAGAGATACAATGTGAACACTACTTCACATCATATAAAAATAAGTTCAAAGTGATTAAACACTTGAATTAAAACAAAACAAATAAAATGATTTTGGCAGAAAACCCAGATGAGTAGACACAAATCCAGATGGCCCTGGAAGCTCACCTCCCCACTGCAGTCAGTTGATCAAGAAGCTATTTGAAAAGACCTAAGTTGGATCTCCGTGGCTTCTGTAACAACAGGGGTTTGCTGCACCCATTCCATATACATAAGTGGAGTGACACAGGTGTCCACATACACCAAACCCAGCCACAACTCTGCAAGATGGAAAGGATGGGTACCGCCTACTGCATCTGTGAATTATCCTAACTACATGCACTTTTATGTGCTGTGTTATTAGGGCTGTCAGTGTCTTGTGCAATTTGCTTAACTCTAGGTGAACACAAGTATAATCTAAGGATTGGAGAATCCCATTTAACAAAGGTTGGAATTTCAGAAACTATAAAGGAAAGATGTACATTTTCTAGTTTATAAAAGTATGTGTATGATAAAATGTATCACACAGTAAAACAAAACAAAACAAGACACAATTATTTGGGGGAACATGGTTAATATGTACAGTCATACAGAGATCTGGCAAATTCACCTGAAGGGGATGAGAAACTCCAGTAGAAAGTTGAATGGTGTGAAGAGGCATAGAAGTGAAAAGCTAAAGGGTCTGTAAATTGGTGACAATATGTTCAAACTTGCAATAGGGACA
>NW_007756477.1:0-212 GCF_000696425.1 Galeopterus variegatus | reverse complement strand
TGGCAATGGGTAGACGCTTCCATATCCCGCAGCCTAGAAGGAGGTTGGTTGGTTTGTTTAAGTTTTCTTCTACCTTTGTGATTTCTGTTTCCTTCACATTGCACTTTCTTCTTGTTTTGACCACTGTCTTTCTTATTAAGAAGATTGCACCGGGTCTAGTGATCTCTGGCTGTCCAAACCCTCTGTCCCTTTGCTCCTCCCGTGGCCTGAGA
>NW_007756476.1:6152-7116 GCF_000696425.1 Galeopterus variegatus | reverse complement strand
CAAGAACATATTGAAACGCACATTATTTTATTATAATTTACTTCCCCTTTTTAAGTCCTTTATATTACAGACTGGGCATTGTAGCGATATGTATGTGTGTGCATGAGTGTGAGTGTGTGTGTGTGTGGCGTGTGTGTGGGGGTTGAATTTTATTTCAGAAAATTAAAATAAAAAGAAAAAGCGTAAAAATATTAGATATAATAAAGGGACAATTACACTTGTAGGTTTAAACGCAACCGCAATGTGTTGACACGTTCTCCAAAAGACATGTACAAGAATGTTTGCAGCAGCACCATTTGTAATAGTCCCAAACTGGAAACAACACTAATACCCATCAAAACTGAATTGAGCCACACAACGGAATACTCCACAGCAAGAAGAACGAGCTGTTTACAACTACACACACAATACAGGTGCATCTTACATGAACATGCATTGAGTGAAAGAAGCCAGACACAAAAGAGTACATACTAAATGATACCATTCATATAAAGTTCTAAAACCAGCACGGCTAACCTATACTGTTAGAAGTCAAGAGAGTGGTTACCTCTGGGGAGTTAGTAATTGGATGAAAGCATGAGGGGAATTTCTGGGGTGATGGTCATGTCCTGTTTCTTGATCTGACATGTCAGTTTCTGAAAATTTATCAAGTTATACAGTGATGTGCATTCTTCTGCATACATGAGAAACAGAAAACAGAACGAATAGGATGTTTATGTATGTGACTGTGTGTGTGTATATGTAATATAGGTCTTCAAAACATACATGGAAAGATTAATATTATCTTTTAATACTATTTGTCTATGAACTTTTTGAAGTACTCGTGTGTGTGTGTGTGTGTGTGTGTGAGTGTGTATGCATACACACACACACATAGAGAGACAGAGACAGAAAGGGAGAGACAGAGAGGTTTATTTTAAAGAATCAGCTTACACGATTGTGGAGGCTGGCATGTCCCAAATCT
>NW_007756476.1:2301-2924 GCF_000696425.1 Galeopterus variegatus | reverse complement strand
TCTGTCAAAATTCTAGCTGGCTTTTTTTTTTTTTTTTTTTGTGCAGAAATTGACAAGATGGTCCTAAAATTCACATAGAATTGCAAGAGACTTCGAATAGAAAAAATAATCTTGAAAAGAATAAAGTTGGAGATTCGCATTTCCCAATTTCAAAACTAACTAGAAAGTTAAAGTAATCAAGACAGTGTGGTACTGGCTTAAGGATAAACATATAGATCAAGGAATAGAAGTGAGAGTCCAGAAATAAACCTTTACATTAATGGTCAGTTTACTTCCAACAAAAGGGTCAAGATCATTCAACAGTGGAAAGAATAGTCTTTCAACAAATTGTGCTAGGACAACTGGATATCTACATCCAGATCATACACAAAATCAACTCAAAATGGATCATAGATCTAAATGTAAGGGTCAAGAACTATAAAAATCTTAAGAGAACACATAGAAGTAAACCTTTGTGACCTTGGGTTAATCAAAGCCTTCTTAGATGTAACACTAAAAAGTACAAACAGCACAAGAAAAAGGAGATTGGACTTTATCATGATTAAAAACTTTTGTGCTGCAAATGATATCATCAAGAAAGTGAAAAGGCAACCCACAGAATGGAAGAAAATATCTGAAAATCA
>NW_007756476.1:0-505 GCF_000696425.1 Galeopterus variegatus | reverse complement strand
TATAACCCGGAAGTCTGGGAACTGTGACTTTAGGAATTTGTCATCTCAGTTGCAATCTAGTATCAGACATGACTGATGCTCCACTGCCATGTCTCAACAGCTATGAGCTCGTGACTGGGCACCGAGACGCAGCTACAGAGAACCTCAATGCCTTCACAACCAGCAAAATCAGGAGGAAGATGACTTCCACCTTACTTTTGCCTTTAAAATCTCACACGAGTGCATTTGATGCTCATGACCTAATTGGTCTCCAAACCCTAGCTGTGAGGGAGTCTGGGAAATGCAGTCTTCACCCTCCCAGCCCCTGCAGTACTAGAAGGTGCATAGAGGAGGTTGAAATGGCTGTTCAATGGCCAGCCCACCATACGAACCAATGGCTACAGGAATGGCATGGTTTGAAGTAGTAAAAAAAAAAATGGAAACAACCTAAAAGTACAACAAAAGGAGTTTGATAAATTAGGGTTCATCTATTTGATGAAATTCTAGACAACCAATAAGTATGTTG
>NW_007756475.1:5901-8602 GCF_000696425.1 Galeopterus variegatus | reverse complement strand
ATTTGTTTATTTTTTCTTTTGTTGTCTATGCTTTTGAGGTATTTTCACAAAATCTTTGCCCATTCCAACATCCTGAAGCATTTCCCCTGTGATTTCTTCTAGCAGTTTTATAGTTTCAGGCCTTATATTTAAGTCTTTAATCCACTTTGAGTTAATTTGTTGTACAGTGAGATATAAAGGTCTAGTTTTATTCCTCCAGACATGAATAGCCTATTTTTCCAGCACCATTTATTGAAGAGGCTGTCCTTTTTCCAATGTATTGTGCCTTTCTGAAAGATCAATTGGATGCAACTACATAGATCTATATCTCGGTTCTTTACTCTGTTCCATTGGTCCACTTGTCTGTTTTTATGCCAGTATCATGTTGTTTTGATTACTGTAGCTTTGTAGTACATTTTGAAGTCAGATAGTGTAATGCCTCCAGCTTTATTTTTTTGCTCAGGATTGCTTTGGCTATTTGTGGACTTTTGTTCCTCCCTATGAATGTTCAGGTTATTTTTTGTATTTCTGTGAAGAATATCATTGGTATTTTGATAAGAATTGCAATGAGTCTGTAGATAGCTTTTGGTAGTATGGTCATTTCACAATGGTAATTCTTCCAATCCATGAACATGGAATTTTTTAATTTTTTGTGCCCTCTTTAATTTATTTCATCAGTGTTTACTAGTTTTCGCTGTAGAGATCTTACACTTCCTGAGTTAAATTTATTCCTAGGTATTTTATTTTTTTGGTAGCAATGATAAATGAGATGGCTTTCTTGGTTTTTTTCCCTGCTAATAATCCTGCAACTTTACTGAATTTATCAGTTTGACAGTTTTTCGGTGGAGTCTTTATGTTTTTCTATATATAAGATCATGTCATCTGCAAAGAGGGACAATTTGACTTACTCTTTTCCTGTTTGGATAACATTAATTTCTTTCTCTTGCCTGGTTGCTCTGGCTAGGACTTGCAGTACTCTATTAAATAAGACTGGTGAGACTGAGCATCTTTGTCTTGTTCTTGTTCTTAGAGAAAAAGCTTTCAACATTTCCCCATTCAGGACGATGTTAGTTGTGGGGTTTTCACATATGGCTTTTATTTTGTTGAGATATTTTCCTTCTACAACTAATTTGCTAAGAGTTTTTATTAATCATGAATGGATGTTGAATTTAATCAAATGCTTTTTCTGCATCTGTTAAGATGATTATATGGTTTTTGCCTTTCATTTTGTTGATGTGGTGAATCATCTTTATTGATTTGCATACATTGAACCATCAGTGCATTGCTGGGATGAATGCCACTTGATCATAGTCTATAATCCTTTTGATGTGCTGTTGTATTCTGTTTGCTAATATTGTTGAGGATATTTGCATCTATGTTCATCAAGGATATAAGCCTGTAGCTTTCTTTTTTTATTGTTGTCTTTGATTTTGCTATCAGGGTGATACTGGCCTCATAGAATGAGTTTGGGAGAATGTCCTCTGCTTTGATTTTTTGGAATGGTTTGATGGGAACTGGTATTACTTTAAAAATTTTGTGGGATTCAGCAGTGAAGCCATCTGGTTCTGGGCTTTTCTTTATTGAGAGACTGTTTATTACAGGTTTAACCTCATCACTCATTATGGTCTGTCAGGTTTTCTATTTCTTCATGGTTCAGTCTTCGTAAGTTGTATATGTTCAGAAGTTTATTCATTTTCTCTGGATTTTCAAATTTATTGTTGCACAGTTGTTCATAATAGTGTCTAGTGATTCTTTGTATTTCTGTGGCATCAATTGTAATATCTTCTTTTTCATTTCTGAATTTTTATATTTGGGTCTTTTGTTGGTTAGGCTACTGATGGCTTGTCAATTTTGTTTATATTCTCAAACAACTTTTTGTTTCACTGATCTTTTGTATTTTTTATTTTTTTCTCTACTTCATTTAGTTCTGCTCTGATATTCATTATTTCTTTTCATCTACTAATATTGGGTTGAAATGTTCTTTCTTTTCTAGATCCTTGAGGTATAATTTTAGGATGTTTATTCCAAAGCTTTCCACTTTTTTGACTTAAGAACTTATAGCAATAAACTTCCCTCTTGTATTGATTTTTCAATATCTGATATGTTTTGGTATGATGAGATTCTATTTTTATTTGTTTCAAGTAATTTTTTGAATTTCTGCTCAATTTCTTCTCGGCCTCTTCATCATTCAAGAGCATGTTGTTTAATTTCCATGTATTTGCATAGTTTCCAAAGTTTTGCTTGTTATTGGTTTCTAGTTTTATTCCTTTGTGGTGGAAAACCTGATACAATTTCAATTTTGTTAATTTTTTTGAGACTTGACTTGTGGGCTAAAACGTGGTATATCCTGGAGAATGATTCACATGCTGATGAGAAAAATGTATATTCTTCAGTTGTGATGAATGTTCTGCATATGGCTGTCAAGTCCATTTGGTCTAAAGAACAGTTTAAATCCAATGTTTCTTTGCTTATTGTTTGTCTAAATAATCTGTCCAATGATGAGAGATGGGTGGTGAAGTCCCCAACTATTACTATATTGGGATCTATCTCTCCCTATTGATCCAATAATATTTATTTTATAAATTAACATGCTCCAATGTTGGGTGTATATATATTTATAATTGTTATGTCCTCTTGATAAGTTGATCCCTTTATTATATAATGTCCTTTTATAATATTATTTTATAATTTCCTTATATATAATGTCTTTTTGTCTCTTTTA
>NW_007756475.1:1486-1708 GCF_000696425.1 Galeopterus variegatus | reverse complement strand
ATTTCTTTAACTGCTGGAGTAGTCTTCTCAATGTCAGAGTTGTCTGTGTCTTTGTAGCCTAGGCACTGGGGCACTCAGCAGTTCCTTGGTGAAGTAAGCATACTGGGCTGGTCACAGGATCATGAATTAGGTCTTTAGATCTTGGCAGAAGGGTTGGGTTTTCTGCTACTCCTCAGCTGGAGTGGGCAACTCTGGGAAGACTTGTTAATACTCTGGCCAGTG
>NW_007756475.1:0-670 GCF_000696425.1 Galeopterus variegatus | reverse complement strand
AAAATTTTGTGAAGCGTAATTTCTCTTGAAGAAGTGCAATGTACTTTTGGTACATACTACCTATAATGTCTCTACATCTATCATCTTAAAAGTAAATATGTTAATCATAAAACTTGCTATATTTAAAGTTGTCTGGAGAGTTGGAATGTACAAATTTCTAGAAGCTTGAACTTTTAGTTAGTCTAAAATCACAAATGAAGAATATGCCACTATTTCTCAGTGACTTTATAATTCTTTGATAGCAAGGCCAAAATTTAATATTGTTTGTAGAAAATCCCTAACAACTTCTTGTTGTGACCCACTTATAAAACTCACATTTTTATTTAAATGCCTCTTACAATGTTATCCTCTCAGTATGTGATATTAGGTCACATTTTACAAGAAGCAAAATCACGAGAGAAGCCAAATGCCATGTGTTGCCAACAAGTTATGGCACTTCTCTTGCTTTCGCCAATTTTCGTGCAGCTTGTCTACATTTTATTCTCTCACCTCTTTTAAACTGAACTGAACAGAATATATCACTAAGTATTATTAGGGTGTCTTCTATTTGTAGTCAAACTGGATATGTCTGTAGGAGTTGGCAGTACAGGAGCATCAAAAGAAGGTGAAAATAATCGTTCCATATCAGAAATCATTTGAATCTTCCCTCAATCAGGCAGTGAAGACTTTT
>NW_007756474.1:4912-7116 GCF_000696425.1 Galeopterus variegatus | reverse complement strand
GAATGTTAGGCTAAAAGAATTCCAGAGAGATGTGAGGGCATCTATCTTGGCCTGGGAGTCAACAATATTCTCCTGTGGAAAGATGCTTAAGTAAAAATTTGAAGGAATTGGTCTGAGGAATTGGTTGCTGAAGACCCACTCCAGGCAGAGGGAATGTATGTGTTTCGGGATAGGGTAGCAAGCACCTGGGGACTGCGAACAGAAAACACCTTATAATGTACACGTGGGAAGGAGACTGGACAAAAACATTCTCTAAGCTCCCTCTGAACAAACAAGTATTTTTCCAGGTCAATCGTGGGACACTGCTTAAACACAGCTCATGGCATAAGGGGCCCTGTCTGTTGTCATCAAGCCTGGCACAGTTTAAGTACAACCCAGATGTGCTGTGCTGTGGATTGAAGGTCCCCCAAAACTCATCGAAGCTTGACCTTCATTGTAACAGTGCTAAGATCATGGGAAATTCAATTATGGTATTTGAAAGGTGGGGCTTTAAGAGGTGATTAGTGTGAGGACTGTGCCCTCGTGAATGGAATAGTAGCTAGTGACCAGTATTTTGGAAATTATACGTAGAGAATGTTTTCATCACAGAATGTTCTATTGGACAAAGCTGTGTTAAATGGATAAAGATGAAGTGGGGAAAGGAGGAGAGGGTGGAAAAGTGAAGGTCCAGAGGAATGTTTCCCTCTGGCAACTGAAGGACTGGGTCTATGGTTGGCCTTCATGCTAGGACCAAAGATCATGGACAAAGATAAATAAATTAGGAGAGACTTTCCTACATATTCAACATGTCATGAGTTTTCTGTGGATCGGCTTATATAACTTGAACCTTAAATTCAAATGTATTAAGTATTCTTAGGTATTCCATGTACATGCTAACAGAGAAAAAAATTTTAACTGACTGTGTCATTCTTTCCTTCTATAACAGGGTTTCTTGGAGCACTGTAGATATTTTGGGTGAGATAATTTTTTGCTGTGGGGGCTATTCTGTGCATTTTAGGATGTTTAGCAGCAGCCCTGGCCTCTACATTCCCATACCCCATCCCACCTCCACGTTGCAACGACTAAAATTGTCTCCAGACAGTGCCCAGTGTTCACTGGAAGGAAAAGTCACCCCCGGGTGAGAATTATTAATCTAGGATATGATATATAGTGCTTGTAATATATGAATATGATCTCAGGCCTGGTCAGAAATGTAAGTGTCTACTCCTGACCTGAGACATAACCAAGCAGTAGTCTGTCACTAACCTGGAAAAATAACACTTTGTTCAGAGGAAGTTCATATAATAGTTCTGCCCAGGAGGATAAGCTAACCTCATAATAAGTACTTGAGGAAAGAACCTCACCCCCCCACCCCCGCCAAATGCATGATGTGTACCATGACTGGGATTGACTTAACTAGGGTAAAGGAGTCATATAATTTGCTGGGTCTGCAGGTATGTAAGTAACCCAAATGTGTGTTCCTTTTTTTGGTATCAAAGGATAATTCTAGAATAAAATTCTTTGTCACAGTCATTTTAAAGAACATTCACACTGCCAAAAGTCTAAATAACTACATTTTTCATTCTCTAAAAATGGAAGGCACTAAATAATATAACATTGTGTTTTAACCTGAAGATTTTCATGCTGAATTCTAACTCAAAAATGTATCTGCTGACATCCACACTTCATACATAAACTTCTGTGTGATAATTATATACCTTGAGCAGAATCACCAATGCATTTGTCTTGAATACTTAACATATTCAATAGGAAGTGTCTTGGGAATTTTTAATTCTGTCACTGCCAAAAGAAAGAAGTATTAACTGTTCAAAATAATATACTCACATTAAATTTTGTGCATAAAGAAAATAGCAAGTAAAACTTAAGGACTTGAATAGATTATTCTCCAGAGCCTACATTAGTCACTACTACGATCCCCTTCCCTCCTTGAAAGACTGTGGATTCCTAGAGCAAAGGGACCATGTGCTCTTTCAGCACCTCTAATAGTGCCCTTCACATATTAGGCACTCAATAAATCATTTGTTCATGAATAAACTAACTCAGAACTAACTCTCTGAGTACACTGCTATACAACCTGGACCAGGAGAACCCTTATACACTGTCGGTGGGACTGTAATTTAGTACAGCCATTACAGAAAACAGTATGGCAGTTTCTCAAACAACTACAGATAGAATTTTCATATGACCCAGCAATTCCTCTACTG
>NW_007756474.1:0-410 GCF_000696425.1 Galeopterus variegatus | reverse complement strand
AAGTGATTCCCCATGACTTCTGCCCTTCACACTTGGCCATTAACTGCCATGTTGTTTCTGTCTTCACCCCTCCTGCCTACCAGACCCCAGTGTGCTGCAGCCTGACCTATGTGCTGGAACTTTAATTCCCTCTCTCATTAGAGCTACCTAGATGTTCCTTTGTTTATCAGCCTGTAACTTCCTAGCGAATGTTCATAGTTGCCTTTGAAGGAATTCTCTGCTCGAGCCCCAGCATCCCTGTACAGGGGACATAGTGTCTGACTTAATAGAGATGGTGGCAGGCAGTGTCGTCCACAAGTCAACCTTGTCTACTCTTGTAGGAAGAGGGTGTTCCTTCTCATTGGTGCTCACCTTAGGGGTAAAATGAACCTCTGCACTGGCCCCTGGGGAGAATGAATTACTCAGAAATT
>NW_007756473.1:5402-7117 GCF_000696425.1 Galeopterus variegatus | reverse complement strand
TTTTTATTCCCTGAACTTTCCCCTTGACTTTAAAAATAAAACCAACTTTTATAACTCAACAGTTTACAATGGACTCTGACAACTTTTATAACCTGTAACCTCATGACAGTTCAGTGAGGAACTCAGGGTAAACAATACTAACCCAGGATAGGAACCTGAAGCCCAGCAAGGTTACCTAACTTGCCCCCGATTAGAGACCGAGTGTATGATGTGGCTATAACTAAAGCTTAATTTTTAATCTCTATCCTTCCTCCATACTCGTGGGGCTTTTCAACTTCTATTTCCAAGAAAGTAAAATTTAAAAGTTGATCTCTCATAACAGTGCTTTAACAACATGGTTTAGAAAAATCACTATGTTGTGTTCCTTCTCCCCACATGAAATTAATTCAGAACAACCACAGTTAAGAGAACCAATCATGAAGCCTGGATGAAGATAATATCCCGCACATACCTAATTAGGAAAAATCAGAAGAAATGGTGTGCATACATGCTCTTTTCTTTCCTGTTGGAAAAGTTCAGAAGGGATCTAGCTTGTTTCTACTTCTTCATACTCATCTTTCTTGTCCCTTTTCCAGTTTCTCTTCTTCCTGGGGACAATTCCAACCTCAGTGTTCCCTCCTCTCATCTTGCTCCACAAAATCACAGTCATTTTCACAAATATTCTGTTCCTTGGGGTAAACGCTGACTGAGAGACACACTTTTCCTGACTGTGTTTCTCTGTCCTGGCACAGACCCTGACACACAGTGGGCATAGATGCCTGCTGCAGGGATGAAAGATGAAATCGCCACATGCAACTTCCCAGTTTACAAGCCCTTTATTAGGTTGTGTCTATAAACCATCGTGCNACATTCAAGGCCATGCTTTCATCTAAAATCCACCATGAGATGCTTTCTGGTGCTCACAGTTGTTAACTATCTTTCTCCTCTATTGGCCCACTGTGCATTGTCTATGTCTTATCTTGGTTCAGGTTACTGAGCATCATAGTCACAGATGCACCTCCAGTAACTAGCACAATGTTTGGCACATGGTCTTCATGTTCATTGATACCCGCTGAATGACGGCACGGAGACTGTGTATGTTTGTCCACACTGAACAATTAGCCCTGCAAGACAGTGAACATGTCATAATCATTGTACAATTGGCCCTTCATATCTGTGGGTTCCTCGTCTGCACATTCAGCCAACAGGAGATTGAAAATATTCAGAGAAAAAAACCCTGCATCTTTACTAAACATATACAGATTTTTTTCTTGTCATTGTTCCCTAAACAATAACAGTATAATAACTATTTACATAGCATTTACATTGTATTTATTACTGTGAGTAATCTAGGGATGATTTAAAGCATATGGAAGGATGTGTGTAGGTTATATGCAAATACTATGTCATTTTATATCAAGGACTTGAGAATCCTAGGATTTTGGTACCTGAGGGAGGTCCTGGAACCAGTCCCCAATGGATACTCAAGGGACAACTGTATTTCCCAGGGCACTGAGCAAATGCCTTGCACATATACTTCATAAACGCTTTTGGAAAAGAAAAAAAAATCAATTCACTGGCCTTTGTTAGGTCTTCCTACTTTATATGAAATGCTGCTTTAGTTGTTTACATAACAATGTTATATTGATTTATTAAATGATATACTTACTAGTATAAGATATTATATATCTCAAATTAAGAATTTGCTTCCTGTCTCTCTTTTGGTTAACATTTTT
>NW_007756473.1:2060-3965 GCF_000696425.1 Galeopterus variegatus | reverse complement strand
GCCACATGCAACTTCCCAGTTTACAAGCCCTTTATTAGGTTGTGTCTATAAACCATCGTGCCAGTTATCTGAATGAACAAGAGCACTAGATTTGCCAGTTTCACCATCTACTGTCCAAAAGGTTTGTTCAGTTATGGACAGTTCTAAATGGGAGCCACTAGTCACATGTGGCTATTGGACACTTGATATGTGGCTAGTGAGAATAAGGAACTGAACTTTTACTTTCATTTAATTTCAATTTATTCGGCCACATTTTTCTGAAATCTGGTTACACTATCCAAAGTGAATTCATATGATGGAAATGACTGGGTATATAACTGTCATACCATAGGTGCTAAATGTGTCCTTTATATACAAACGTGTACAACAACCTTAAAAGGGGTTAGATTTCTGGAACTAAAAAGTAACAAAGAGTGGAGCTGGTTTTAGATCGCTCATTCTCAGGGTAACGCTGAACTCCCTCAGTTTTTCTATGAAATGATTTCCTTGAGGTCACAGTGATGGAATTTGTTTATGACAAAGGAGCGATTTGAATGCTATTTTGAAAAATAAAGTATCTGATTCAGAAATTGTAGGAGTTACTATTAATTCATATATCTGCTTTTTCTGTAACAATTTTTTTAGATGTGAGGAAAAAAAACAAGCACACGTTGTATAGTTTACTGTTTACAGTGTTTCTTATCCTAGAACAGTAGCTCTAAATAGTCACTGAGTTTATTTACTAAAACATAAAGATAAGAGATTTAATTGATATGAAGAGGCTTTCAGAATCTAATTAACCTCCCAGCTAGTCATTAACTCTATGACCTTTAGAAATAATTGACAGAGAATTTTTTTCCCTTATTCAGAACTTCTATCAGGTGGCTAAATTTCAGGGTAACACAGAATATGCTCAATGCCACTGAAACATGACTGGATAATATGCCACATATCTAATGGTAAAATGGGATATATTTCTTATAATATAATCCATCCATCTAATCTGTTGTATACATACATATGGGGCATTCACCTAATTACAGTCCTTTTAATGACTGGGTTTTATTAAGTCTTTTCCAAAAATGTCCTATGAATTATTTTGGCCATGAGGATACTGAGGAAGGGATAGCTGCTGCTCCCCCTCTGCACCCACAGCACACCCCCTAACTAACCACATCACACTTCCCAACTGCGTCTGGCCTTGGACTCAGAATCTTTCTCAACGTATGCACCAGGCAGCCACTACTGAGATGGGCACTCACAAAGAAGAGGACCAGGCCAGGTGTGGCAGCACTCATGACCAGTGTCACCTCATTAAGTACTAATAGGACTTTTATATCACATTTCCAGAAAAACCTCATGGACTTGCTTCCAAGAATTAGTTTCACCAAATATCAGTATTAAGAATTTATTTAATATTATTATGATTCTAAGAATGTATTTCGTGGTATGAGCTGATAGATTTTACGGTAAAATCTATTTTATGGTATGATTCTAACCCTCAGTTCTAACTACAAAGAAGAGATGGTCTACAGATGTACTTTCAAACTCCATGTGGAAAGAAATAGATTATTGGAATGGGAAATGTAGATTCTTGTTACTGGAAGTTTGGTTTACAGGCCAGCAGCATCAGCATCATCTTGGAGCTTGTCAGAAATATAGAATCCTGCACCCTGCATCATACCCGCTGAATCAGAATCAGCAATTTAGCAAGGTCCCCTGGTGATTTGGAATGGGCCAGAGGCATTTCATTTGAGACCCAATGATTTCTCTTGCCAAACCCTAGCCAAAGTACCAACAGGTTGCTTCTCTCTTCCCCAGGAATCGAGGCACGTTGGTCTGGAAGTCCTTTACTTTTCACCAGCACCACAAGCATTATTTCTATTTGGTTTCCTGTGCTTTTTAATTTTTTTCTCTTACATAGCA
>NW_007756473.1:0-462 GCF_000696425.1 Galeopterus variegatus | reverse complement strand
AAAAAAAAAAAAACACAAAAAACCTCATTTGTAAAGTTAAATCAGAGATGTGGGATGCAACTTTAAGGCTGAACCTTTTATCAAACTTAAAGGCAATGATAGCACATTTTTCTAACATTTGTACTCTATAGAATTTCTCTAGAAAGTAAAACCATTTGTTTACAGAGAACCCATACATTATAAAATTCAATGCCAATGGAAAACCAAAATAAAGGCTACTACATATACATACTACATATATATGTGTGTACATATATACATATATATGCATTTAATGTCTATATATCATTACATTTATTAGTCTCACTTTTACTTTAACTGGGAATAACTGGCTCACAGACTGGTTTAGATATCAACTTACTCTCCTTAACATTCAAGGCCATGCTTTCATCTAAAATCCACCATGAGATGCTTTCTGGTGCTCACAGTTGTTAACTATCTTTCTCCTCTATTGGCCCACTG
>NW_007756472.1:5922-7117 GCF_000696425.1 Galeopterus variegatus | reverse complement strand
TTAGGGAGTGTGTCAGACCATGAGTCAGTTTGGATGCTTTCTGTTACAAGTGAAAGAAAACCCAACTTAGCCTTTCTTAAGCAAAAACAGACACTGGATTGGCTTATATGAGTAACAGCTCAAGGGTAAATCTTCAAGTGTAGCTTATTCAAGGGCTCAAAGGTTATACCCAGAATATGGTTTATCTCATATTACATTTATTGGTCAAGGTTCCTCTGTGTGAGTTCTATTTTTAGGCTCCAGTACCTACCAATGGAAAGAAAGTGACTCTTCTTGGGTGGACCTAATTGAAACCTTAGAAGGCTGTGATTAGCTTAATGTGTGATAGTGCCCACCTCAGAGCCAATCACAATGGCCAGAGACAAGGAAAGTGCTGATTCTCAAATTCTGTCATGTCAAGTCTATGAGAACAATGTCCTCTCAGAGTCTTTCCACAAGACATCTCCACATCCTGGGGACGGAGATGTAGTCAGCCTGACCTAAGCAGAGAAGATGGTGGTTTCCCCAAGCAGGATGCAGGTTTTCTGTTGCCACAAGAAGGTTATTGCTGGCTTAGTAAAATGCTAAATTCCCTATCAACAATAATTAATTAAATCTATTGACACTTCTAGCTCTGCAGGGTCCTGGCTGGTTGTCATTACGACTTCATGAAAATTAAGACAATAGCACATTTTTTGGGTACTTACTGTAAACTGAATCCTACATCTGATTTAGCTGAATGTTAAATCATTTAGACAGGTCTTCTATTTTATTTTATAGAATTGTGTGTGGTAATTATACTAATTTTTTTAGAGCTTTGGAAAATGAAGTACAAGAAAAATTCAGTAATATACACAAGGTCACATAGCCAGTGAAAAGAGAACAGGAGTTAAAACACGAGCTTGTCTGACTCCAGAGCCTGCAAACTGTGCTTATAAAGACAAAACAGAGAATGTTGGTCAAAAAAAATAGCTTCAAATCTAAGTTCCATCACTTATTTGCTATATATATTTTTTTAATCCTCCACCTAGGTTTTGGATATCTCCTCCTGTAGCTAACTACTAATCACTTAAAATTATTACTCATGTAACGGCGTGCACCTTCAGAGCCTCGTGATCGAGCTTCATCCTTAGTCCTCCAATTTTTAACAGTCTCTTTTTGCAAGGTGGGTATATTAATTATTGTAGGGAGTTTTAGTTAATTCAACCAACTGCCA
>NW_007756472.1:4832-5209 GCF_000696425.1 Galeopterus variegatus | reverse complement strand
GATTGATAATGCCCACTCAACAAATGTATGTTTGTTGCCTGATGGGACAAGTAAAAAAAAAAAAATGAAAAAAATGAAAGAGTAACATAAAAAATAAACAGTACTAGAACAATGAGTTGGAGACTCCATTTATTAAACAAGGACTGAACATTTTGTATATGATATTAGACTACAAGTAAACTCTCAAAACACAGTAGTAGTCAAAACAGAAATGCCTCCTTCCTTCATGTTCTTGATTGAACTGTATTATATTGCTGATGTTTCACAGCATTTAACCTACAAAAGTGTTGTTTTCATTTGTTTTAACTCATAGTAAGGGATGCCGATATTTAAATTGGCCAGTGCAAAATGGAGTGACTCTGAAAGAACAAATCAGA
>NW_007756472.1:1589-4274 GCF_000696425.1 Galeopterus variegatus | reverse complement strand
GTTCAGTTTCATATGTAACCAGGAACTAAGGCAAGAATTACAGCAGGGGATTGTATAAAAAATATAAAGTCTATGTATAAAAAGCATTGATGAGTATATATTGTCAAACTGAAGAATCTGACATCAAACTTAGTGGAGGTTTTAAGAAAATAATTTATTAAACTGAAGATAAGTGATCCCTAAGCAAATTAGCACACAGGTAATTTAATATAAACATAGTCTGTATTAATAGTTCCAATACTTAACTTTTTGTTCATCTAAATATGGCAATGTAATGCTGAGATGTATCACAATACAGCACAGTTGTTTTTTGTTTTGTTTTGTTTTAACTTATTTTACTCCAATACTTAACTTTTTGTTCATCTAAATATGGCAATGTAATGCTGAGATGTATCACAATACGGCACAGTTGTTTTTTGTTTTGTTTTGTTTTAACTTATTTTACTAACAAGTTTCTGCATGGGCTTGAATCTTTATAATGTGAAGGCTCTTGTGTCGCAGGTAGGAAATACGTTTGAACTGAAGCAAACCAAGCTTTCACAAGTACACCTTTTTACATTACTGCCCGGCTGTTTAATAGAATAACCTTTGCTTAGTCGAGCCTTTTTTTTTTTTCTTTTTTTCTAGAAGGTGAGAATGTGTTTCTTGAATTACTTCCAAGGAACAAGTTGGGGAAATTCCAATAAGAATATTACTCATCTAGACTAAAAGGGATGAAAGATATTATCAAATTTGGGTTTTCCGGTAAGTAAAATATATTTTCTATCTTGTTTACTAATTACATAGAGTCATCTAAAAAAGATTATTAAAAAGAATATTATTCCTACACATTTTCTTGCCATCTCATTAAATGATAATTCCAGAATGCCTATCACTTTACTGTCCAGTGAAATTATTAAGAAATATGTTTAAGGAGCTGATAATTATTCAGAAATATGTTTTCTACATAACTCTCACAATTTTCATAACATTCATCTCTAATTTATATTTAGGTCTGAAAATTTACAAAGTTGCTAGTTTCGACAATTAACTGTGACTTTTTATTTGAGGAAACACAAATGAGGTTGGGCTTCTTCACAGAGCCTTTTCCACATTCTCTGAAAAACCAAATCACTTCCAATTTTCTGGTGTGTAAATTCAATGTGATCCATACAAATAAACAAACACAAGACGTGGGCAGTTGAAACCCATTGTCTCACAGCGTCTTTGTTTAACATCTTTCATAACTCATCCTCAGAAATGGCCTTCCTAGTAATTAGTTACCTTTAATGTCTTCATTTTCATTTAAATGTTCAATGATCAGGATAATTAGAATTAATTTGGCATTGTCATTTTATGGTAATGAAGCTTCTGCCACTTATCTTGAGCATCCTGCAGGCACAGTGTTACCAGACAAGTATGTGACACCTCACACCTCACACTTTGGTTTATGGTCTTTGGTTAAAGTGGTAACAGTAGGACCTGGCCCGTTTCCAGTTTAAATTTATGCCATTATTGATGAAGGTCTGAGGGCAGTCAGGCTGGTTTTCCTGCCTGTTGTGGATGGCATTCCATGTGCACTTGGTTCTCCGTAAGCGACACAGAGACTTGTCTGTCTCCATCCATCTGGGTATTCTACAAGCTGGGATTAAGGCTGTATCTCTTTAAATTAAGATTGAAACATTTTTACTGACATTACACAAAATTCAGGAAAGCAAGGTCAAGAAACTTGTACCAGAAAACCTATGAAGCAGAAAGGGAATTTGCAAACTGGAAAGGACTTCTTGCCTAACCTGGTCTAGGATTCTTCAGCCACGAAAAAGCGAATTCTGTACTGTCCTCCCTGTTCCTTTCCTCCTGCACCTTGGCCTCAGCAAAGCAGGCGAGGCTCTTCTGTAGTTTTTATTATCTCCCTCACTCCATGCAGATAAGGTAGAGGATTCAACTGACCACATAACTGGTGAGAAATACTGAACATATCTAGTTTGTCAAAGGGGGTATTATTTAAGGTCGTGCTGTGAAAATGCAGCAGTTTCAGAATTAGAACCTTGATCCTCTATGCAGCTGACCTTTTCCCCACCATACTGTAGACTTGTTTTTTATTCTGTGTCTTCTCAAGAAGGGATATTATATCACCCACATCTATATTAGTCTAAATTGTCATCATTAACAAAATACCTTACAATTACGTATGAGGAGAAATGCTTGCTTCTCAGTAACTCTAATTGTTGTCTTACTAGTTTGGGTAAATTAGAAAGAAGGACAAAACTTAGTAGCTTAAAACACATTCTGTTTTGCTTATACTTTTTATGTCAAGAAGTGGAAAAGGGCCTGGCTGGGCAGAGCTGGACTCTCCCCTGTGTGTGCAGTCAGATGTTGACTGAGGTTGCAATTACGTGAAGTCTCACCAGCCTGGACGTCTCAGAGGGCTTACTCACATGGCTGGTGGTTAATGGTGGCTGTGGCTGGGAGCTCAGCTGGGGATGACAGATGGATCACCTCCACATGCCTTTGTAGCATGACAGTATCTGGGTAGTAGAACTTCTTACAGTGGTTGGCATATCCTCAAAAGAGTGTCCCAAGAGAATCTGAGGCAGAAGTGTGTGGCCTATTTCAGCTAGTCCTGGAAGTTACAAGGAGCCATTTGTGCTGCATTTGCCTGGGTCACAAGAGAGAGAATAAGGTTGGTTGAGTTTCAAGGGGAGG
>NW_007756472.1:0-956 GCF_000696425.1 Galeopterus variegatus | reverse complement strand
TGTGCTGCATTTGCCTGGGTCACAAGAGAGAGAATAAGGTTGGTTGAGTTTCAAGGGGAGGAGATACAAACCTCATCTATCCACGGGAGGGTGGTAGATCAAAGAATTTGTGGATGTATTTTAAAACTGTCATCGAGTGTGAAAAAGCTGAGAGGCTCTGTATTCAAGAGGAAAAATACTTTATAATTCCCCAGGGATATGGCTGGTAGTGATGATTCAGAATGATGCAAGTGACATGAGATAGACTGGGACATACACTGGAGAAGCCCAGGGAGACATTCTTTGGTAATGGGCAGTGGTGTGCAGGAGCTGCTTGCTAATATCCCAGATATTAGCAGAAATTACAAATAAGGGTGTGTTTCCCTCCAGAGACCCAGTGACTAAATAGTTACCAGCACACCACTGATATTGGGCCAGTCCAGAAGCTATTTTTAGGAGAACTGCACTGTCTCATAGCAATTCTACACTCCGAGCTTTGAGCTTGAAAACACCTCCTTTTGTGAAATTCTTAGTAAAATTTTGCAAGGGTCACTATTGCTCTTGGATAAGTAACTTTTTGGGAGGTAATCTAAGCTGGTTCTGAATTTGAGTCAACACTGGCTGTTGTAGGTTAGCAAATATTGAAGGAGGAACCTGATGCAGAATAGGTCGTAAGAGGGGAAGTGCTGATAAACAGCACAGATCTAGACTTTAAAGACCATAACGCTGAGAGTTTGAACTAAGTTTATTTATGTCTCCAGGGAAGTAATGTGACTTCACTCTACACCTTGGTTGTATAGCTGCATGTTAATCTATTGTTTACTGTACACTTTAACATACCTTACCATGTTTTAAATGAGTTATTAGTAGCATGAAAATATTTAAATATTTTGTATGAAATTGGACAAAACACTTATTTTTTCTGATTTTCAGGTTACTCCTCTCTAGGAATTAGCTAAGTGTGTCTTTTCATAGTG
>NW_007756471.1:6096-7117 GCF_000696425.1 Galeopterus variegatus | reverse complement strand
GTTCACCCTGAACATTCTTACTTACAGAGATATATCACATCAAACAGGTCAAAATGTACTCTCAGCCCTCAATAAGTACACTTATGATGAGATTTAAGTCAAATTGCTTGACTAAATGACACAATGCTACATCTGGTGCATTTCATCAAATTCTTTCACTAATGTCAATTGCGCAGTTTTCTTTTGGTACCGTGGAGCTATTGTTCCTGTCACTTCTCCCCACCAATCTTTTTATAAGGCCTCAAAAAGCCTTTTGTGGGCTGTCCAGTTAGCTCAGTTGGTTAGGGCATGGTGCTGATAACATCAAGGTCCGGGGTTTGATCTATGTACCAGGAGCCGCCAAAAAAAAAAAAAAAAAAAGAAAAAGAAAAAGAAAAAACCCCACCAAAACCCCAAAACAAACCCTTTCATATTATACCTACAATGAATGAAACATCCTGCCTAAACTCCTCATAATGTAGCAATTTTGGAGCTCCCGTGTCCCAGAATTTCAAATCTTTGGCATTCTCAAACCCGCCGTACCCTGACACCACCGACCACAACATTTAACAAACCCCTCCCCCCCGACCTTATTTCCTTGTGCCAAAACTTCATTTCCAGAGAGCAGAACTGGGAGATCTAAGCTCTGCCTGCCCACTGTCCACTAGTGCACTCCCCAGATTTGGGATGTTGGCCTACCGCGCATAGGCTGTTGTATATACACTTAATTTAATCCTAAAGTGCACCAGCAGCAGTGACAGACACCGGATTTAATTACCAGATGTCCCTGTTCTCAGCCCAAATTCACAAAAGGTAGATACGTTCCTTACATCATCAATGTATATTCCCCAGACGGTTGACTGCCTTATTTATATTTCCTATATTATAGATTTAATATTTTGGCCTACAAATATTTTTCCTTTTTTATTTAATAAAATCAATCAATCTCTTTTTCCTCAAGGTTTTTGCCTTTACTTGTAATCTTAGAATAGTAGTTCCTAGCCACTCAGCACCCTCTTAGGTATTTATTTGCTTGTATTTT
>NW_007756471.1:0-2479 GCF_000696425.1 Galeopterus variegatus | reverse complement strand
GTAAACTATGACTCATGGTCCAAATCCAGCCTACCACCTATTTTTTAGGGGGTGGCTGGATAGTATAGGGATCAAACCCTGCACCTTGGTGTTATCAGCACCACACTCTAACAAACTGAGTTAACCGGCCAGCCTCCCACTACCTGTTTTTGTATGGTCCAAGACCTAAGAATAATTCTTACATTTTTAAAAGGTTAAGAAAAATCAAAGAATAATATTTCATGGTATGTGAAGTATTTACTACCTAGCCCTTTACAGAAAATACTTACATTCCTTTTATCTAGATCATTCATCAGTAATTTTATGTTGACATATGGCTAACTGAATTTACAACATTTACCAAACAATTTTTTTAAAATTGAAACATCACTTTTATTGATAGTTTAGGGCCACAGTGGACAGTTTCACAGAACAGAAATAAGATAGTCTCAAGACACTGGAGTGTAAAATTGCAGCAGACAGTTTAATACTCCTTGCCCTCGTCCTCTCCCTCAGCACTATCAGCTTCAACCTCCTCATAATCCTTCTTAAGGGCAGCCACATCCTCATGGGCCTCTGAAAACTCTCCTTCCTCCATCCCACACCCACGTGCCAGTGAACAAAGGCACACTTGGTGTACATCAGGTAAAACTTGTGGTCCAGGTGAGCCCAGGCCTCAGCAAAGGCTGTGGGGTTGCTCAGTATACATCCAGCTCATTGTACCTTGGCCGGGTCTCCACCAGGAACTACGGTGGGATGCTGGTAATCAGTGCCAACCTTGAAGCAAGTATGGCACTACTGTGGACTGACTGAATTGTGTCCCCAGAATGAATATATTAGAAGCTTAACTTTTTAAAAAACTTTTTATTATTATTTATTTTTTATTTATTAAGAATATTCATGAGATACAAAGCTAATTGTCACCCCCCGTGCCCATGATATGAGGGCCAGATTCATACTGGGGGCATACCCATTACCGGAAATTACTTTTGTACCCTGCGTCCCCACCCAATTATCCCCCAACCTTCCTCCCCTTCCCACTGTAACTGTTGAGGGTGGGAAATCCTATTATGGTAGTTGAAGCATGGGGCCTTGAAGAGGTGATTAGATTCTGATGACCATGCCCTAATGAATGGATTAATAATGGTGGTCAGGGGCGTGGTTCTGGGGGCTTTAAAAGATGAGCACGTGAGAATCTCTTTATCTCTCTTTCTCTCTCTCTGCTCTGCCATTTTCTGCCATGTGAGACCCCTGCATTGCTGTAAATCCACCACCAAAGACCCCCACCAGATGTGTTCCCTGGACTTTGGACTTCCCAGCCTCCAGAACTGTAAGAAGTAAATTTCATTTTCTTACAAATCGCCCAGATCCATGTATTTTGTTATAAGCAACAGCAATGGACTAATACAGGCACCAATCTACAAGCTGGATTTTATGTTTGGGGTTGATGGTGACAGTGGCAGCACTGACATCTTTGGGAACCACATCACCACAGTATGACAGACAGGCAGCAAGTTGTGTATTTACCATGGTGAGGGTCACATTTCACTCAGTTGGCTGGTTCAAAGCAAGCTTGATGATCTCTGCTATAGTAAGCTGTTCATGGTGGCTTTCTCAGCGGAGATGACTGGGGCATACATGGCCAGAGGGAAGTGGATGTCGGGACAGGGCACCAGGTTGGTCTGGAATCATGTCAGATCAACACACAGGGCTCCATTGAATCTGAGGGAAGCAGTGATGGAAGGCACATGCTGGCTAATAAGGCAACTAAGAGTAGTATAGGTTGGGGGCTCAGTGTCTAGGTTTCTACGACAGATGTCACAGTTGGCCTCATTGTCCATATGATGGCACAATCAGAGTGCTCCAGGCTGGTGTGGATGGTGCAGATGGAGTTGTAGGTGTCAACTACAGCTATGGAAACCTGTGGGGCTGGGTAAATGGAGAACTCCACCTTGGACTTTTTGCCATAATAGACAGAGAGATGTTCCATCAGCAGGGAGGTGAACCCAGAATCACTTCTCCCACCAAAGCTCTGGAAAACCAAGAAGGCCTGAAGACCTGTGCACTGGTCAGCCAGCTTGCAAATTCTGTCCAAGACAAGGTCAATGATCTCCTTGCCAATGGTGTAGTGGACACAGTTATAGTTATTGGTAGCTTCTTCCTTGCCTGTGATGAGCTGCTCAGGGTGGAAGAGCTGGCGGTAGGCACCAGTGTGAACTTCATCAATGACCATGGCTTCCAGGTCTACAAATGCTGACCTCAGTACATGCTTGCCAGTGCCTGCCTCACTGAAGAAGGTGTTGAAGGAGTCATCTCTGAAAGTGGGCTTGTCACTTGGCATGTGATCATTGGGCTGGATACTGTATTCCAAGCAGCAGAGCTCCCAGCAGGCACTGCTAATCTGGACACCAGCCTGGTCGATGTGGATGGAAATGCACTCGTGCATGACGGGGACTTGTAGGGCTCTGCAGCGCTGGAAGAGGTGGGGGAGGGGATGGCG
>NW_007756470.1:11618-11861 GCF_000696425.1 Galeopterus variegatus | reverse complement strand
AAATTTGGGAAGGAAAAGAAGTATATTGGATAACATAATTAAGATGCAACAAATACCGTAGAGTCTGTAAATAATCAATTGATTCAGTGAGGATGCATGCGTGCTTAAACTTATATAAAAGTTAACTTCTGAACTTTTGCCAAAAAATTTTACAGAAAAACAATTGAAGACTTGCAATTCTACAGGCCATCCGTATTTCTCTATTAATGTAATGGTTTGTGTAAAGTTTTTGTTATTTCTTTC
>NW_007756470.1:6614-7117 GCF_000696425.1 Galeopterus variegatus | reverse complement strand
GTTCAATGTTTTATTGTGGTCTTTCTTTGTTTCTTTGTTTCTTTCTTTGTCTCTTCCTTCCGTCCTTCCTTCTTTCTTTTTTCCCTTCCTCTCTAAGCTTTCATTTATGAGTGAGAACACGCAGCATTACTCTTTCTGTGTTTAGTTCACTTAACATAATTTTTCTCCAAGTGCATCCATGTTACTATGAATGGTAGAATTTCATTCTTTTTATGGCTGAGTAGTATTCTTGTGTATATAGTATACACACACACACACACACACACACACACACACATATGTATATACACACCACATTTTCCTTATCCAGTCATCCGTGGATGAACATTTAGGTTAGTTCGTACCTTGTCTACTATAAATAGCGCTTCAATGAACATGAGAGTGCACATATCTCTTTGACATGAAGATTTCCACTCCTTTGGGTACATTACCAGAAGTGTGTTTGTTGTATTGTATGGTAGATCTATCTGACATTGTCTGAGAAACTTTCATACTGTTTTCCA
>NW_007756470.1:5190-6236 GCF_000696425.1 Galeopterus variegatus | reverse complement strand
TTTGCATTTCCCTGATATCTGGTGATGTTGAGCATTTTTTCCTGTACCTGTTGGCTCTTTCATATGTCCTCTTTGAAAAATGTCTATTCAGCTTCTTTGCCGATGTTTTAATTGGATTATTTTTTTTTTACTGTGAAGTTGTTTGACGTTTGAGTTCTTTGTATATTCTGCATATTAATCCATTATCAGATGTATAGTTTGCAAATATTTTCTCCCTTTCTGTAGGTTGTCTTTTCACTCTGTTGATTTTTTCTTTTCCTGTGTAGAGCTTTTTAGTTTGATATAAATTCCATTGTTATTTTTTTTCTTTTGTTACTTGTACTTTGGAGGTCTTGTTCATAAAGTCTTCTTCCAGTCCTACATCCTGGTAAATTTAGTAAAGTTGCAATATAAAAAATGAATACACAAAATCAGTAGCATTCTTATACACCAACAACAAACAAGCAGAAAAAGAACAAGGAAACGAGCCTATTTACAATAACTACCAAAAGAATAAATGCCAAAAGAATAAAAAAAACGGAATAAATTTATTCAAAGAGGTGAAAGATCTCTACAATGAAAAACTACAAAACTGCTGAAGGAAATTAAAGATGATACAAAAAGATGGAAAGATATTCCTTGTTCATGGATTGGAAGAATTAGCATTGTGAAAATGTCCACAGTACCCAAAGTGATCAACATATTAAATGCAATCTCCACCAATACACTGAGACATTCTTCACAGAAACAGAAAAAAAAACAATCCTAAAATTCATATGGAACAACAAAAAGACCCCTAATAACCAAAGTAATCCTATGCAAAAAACAAAATTAAATAAATAAAACTGGAAGCATTACACTACCTGACTTCAAACTATACTACAAAATTATAATAATCAAAATATCATGGTACTGGCATAAAAGCAGACACATGGACCAATGGAACAGAATAGAGAACCCAGAAATCAACACACATACTTACAGCCAACTGATGTTCAACAAAGGAACCAAGAAAATACATTGGGGAAAAGACTGCATTTTCAGTAAACAGTGTTGGGAAAACTGGA
>NW_007756470.1:1932-3532 GCF_000696425.1 Galeopterus variegatus | reverse complement strand
GAATAAATTTTAAAAAAGAAAGAATGGTACAACAATCACAATAGTATGTTAAACTTTCAAAGGGAGAGAACAGAACTGAGGTTATCAGAGGTGGGAAAGGGAGAAGGGGCAGGGGATAAGGAAGGAACTGATAAAGAGCCACAAAAGCCAATCACATTGTATAATATTGAATATACTAATTATCCTGATTTGAGCATCACCTATTGCATGAGTATTGATATTCAGACACTATACCCCATAGATATGTACAATTACAGTTTTCATTAAAAANAAATATTGCATATGAATTTTACTACATTTAAAATACAATTCTTTAATATAAAAGTTTCCAATCCTGAGTAATATTTGTAACATACTGTTATTTTTTTTCTATCATTATACTCTTTAACTCATTCCCTGACTTTGCAGTTATTTCAGGCTCACACTATTTATTCTATACACAGATAAGTTATTCTCTATCCAGCAGGCAGAGACAGTAAGTTGCAAGTTGTGTCCAGCATAGTTTGTTACAACAACTATTATAAATTGGGGGTATTTTATGGAGAAAGAATTGTAAGACAATAATGAAAGAGAAACATTTTCTTAAATCCTTTTTGGCAGAATGACAGAATGTTGCAAAATTTTTATGTGTGCTTATGTAATAAATCATTGACGAAATCTGAATAGATAGCAATTTAATGCTGTGAGTAGNGCCATGTACCAAAATCAACTCAAAATGGATTAAAAACTTAAATATAAGACCTAAAACTATGAAACTCCTAAAAGAAAATATAGGGGAAACACTTCAGAAAAAAACTTTATGGATATGACCCCAAAAGCACAGGCAAAAAGAGGAAAAATAAACAAAATTATATCAAACTGAAAAGCTTCTGCACAGTAAAATAAACAATTACCAGACACAAAAGACAATCTACAGAGTGGGTGAAAATATTTGCAAACTATGCATCCAACAAAGGATTAATGTCCAGAAAATACAAGGAACTCAAACAACTTCACAGCAAAAAACCAAATAACCAATTAAAAAATGGGCAAAGGAGTTGAATAAGAATTTCTCAAAGGAAAATATACAAATGGCCATCAGGCACATGAGAAAAATGTTGAACATCACTCAGCACCAAGTCACAACCACATTGAGATAACATCTTACCCAAGTTACACTGGCTATTACAAAAAAGACAGAGAATAACAAATGCTGAAAGGATAAGGAGAAAAGGGAACAATGCTGAAAGGATATGGAGAAAAGGGAACCATGTTACACTTTTTGTGGGACTGAAAATTGGTACCACCATTATGGAAATTAGTACAGAGATTCCTCAAACAACTACAGATAGAACTGCCAAATGATCCAGCAATTCCACTATTGGTGTATACCCAAAGGAATGGAAATCATCATTTCAAATGGATACCTGCACTCGTGTGTTTGTCACAGTCTATTTACAATAGCCAAGAGTTGGAACCAAGCTAAATGTCCATGGACAGATGACTGGATAAGGGAAACGTGGTATATTTACACAAAGGAATACTACTCTGCCATAAAAAAAGAGTAAAATGCTGCCATTTTGCAGCAACATGGATGATCTTAGACAAAATTATGTTAAGT
>NW_007756470.1:0-987 GCF_000696425.1 Galeopterus variegatus | reverse complement strand
TTTTGTTCTGTAATTTTTTTTTAGATTACTTTATCTTTATTCTCTGAAAATATTTTTGCAAAAATGTTGGCTAAGCTTAACTAACTAATGTCCAGGCAGGGCTGCTGTCATAATTGTTGATGGCGAGATAAATGTTTAAAGTCATTAAATTATGTTTTCACTAGGAAAATAAAATTATCCTTGCCTGAACACCCCACTTTGCTGCCCATTCGCATGTCCTGCTCTTTTTAAATGGTTGCTCCAGTTGTAACAGTTAATGAGAGAGTGTTAGCTACCTGTTATTTCCATTTACTCCCCAGCCAACATAGATACCTTATACTCCTAAATAACATAAGATTCACAGCCTGCATGTTCCATGTTCAAGTCAGAAGAAGGAAAAATTTAATTGTGTTAATATTTTCATATGTGCCTTAAGCCACACTATGATTAGTTTAAAAAGACAGCTATTGTGTAATGAAGGAGAAAATTACTTTCATTGAATTAGTTGATGATATTTTTTCTAATTATAGCATTGCAGGTGTTTATATTTACAGATTGCATTGGTAAGATAATTAGGTCCAGCAAGTATGTGAATTATGTTAGGTTAAATTAGTTTATCACTGGATAGGAAATTAATGAAGTGGAAATGCTTTGCACTAAGTCATCAGAGATTGCATTGATCACTTAATATGATGGTAGGAAATAACAAGTTCTAATTAGGAAGTAGAATTGCCTTAGGACAAATCTTCTTTAAGGGACATGGTTTTTTCTTTTGGGAAATAAAAATCAAATGATGAATGGTGCAAATGACTAATTCCACTCCATTATATAGATGCTTAATCTGATAAATTCTTTCTCGACACCAGTTGATTGTATTCAGAGACACATATTGTCTCTGTAGGCTCCATTCTTCTCAATTTAGTTACTTCAGCTACAAGGAAAATCTACTTAGTTGTTCTAGAAGCTAAAACACAATAGAAAAAAAACCTTAGTCAATGCTGCTGTGCT
>NW_007756469.1:6874-7117 GCF_000696425.1 Galeopterus variegatus | reverse complement strand
GCATCTTGGCTCACTTTCTTTCAATCACTACAGCAGCAGTATTGACCTAAAGAACAAAAACACTTATGGTTTTTTAAGAGGTTTAATGGCTGTGGAAAAGACAAGCAAAGAGGAGAGACAAGGAGAGGAGTGGGAAGGGAAGGATTTGATGTATAGAAATTAGAAATGAGAAGATGGAGCTGGCACAAGACAGAGGCTCAGAAGAAAAAAACAAGATCAAACAGACAGCTGAGAAAGAATCAC
>NW_007756469.1:4177-5176 GCF_000696425.1 Galeopterus variegatus | reverse complement strand
GGGGAACAGTTCTCTCTCCCACAACCAGGCACACTGAGCCAGCACATTGGGGCCCACCAAGAAACCTGGGGTATGGAGTTGGGGACTGGACCTCTCTCCCACAACCAGGCACAACATGCCAGCTACTCGGAGCCCACCCAGGGAACCAGGGCAAGGAGAAGGGGAATAGTCTTCTCCCAAAACCAGGCACAACGTGCCAGTGCTTCAGGGCCCACCCAGGGACCAGAGGCATGGAAAAGGGGAATGGACCTCTCTCCCACAACCAGGCACACCAAGCCAGAACCTCAGGGCCCACCCATGGTCCCAGAACATGGAGAAGTGGACCAGACCAGCCTCTCACAACCAAGCACACCATGCCAGCACCTTGGGCCCTGCCCAGGGGCCCAGAGACCCAGGGAATGGAGAAGGGGACCAGACCACCCTCCCACAACCAGGCAAAACATGCCAGCACCTCAGAGCCCACCCGGGGAGCTCAGGCATGGAGAAGGGGAATGGACCTCTCTCCCACAACCAGGCACACTGAGTCAGCACCTTGGGACCCACCCAGGGACCCAGGGTATGGAGTTGAGGACTGGGCCTCTCTCCCACAACCAGGCACAACATGCCAGCAACTCGGAGCCCACCCTGGGAACCAGGGCAAGGAGAAGGGAAATGGTCCTCTCTCCCACAATTAGGCACACTGTGCTAGTGCTTCAGGGCCCACCCAGGGACCTCAGTCATGGAAAAGGGGACTGGAACCTCTCTCCCACAACTAGGCACACCACGCCAGCACCTTGGGCCCTGCCCAGGGACCCAGGGCATGGAGAAGGGGACCAGACCACCCTCCCACAGCTAGGCACACTGAGGCAGTGCTTTGGGGCCCACCCAGGGTATGGAGTTGGGGACCAGACCACCTTCCCACAGCCAGGCACAACATGCCAGCACCTTGGAGACCACCAGGGGACCTGGGGCATGGATAGGGGACTGGACCTCTCTCCCACAACCAGGCACAACATGCCA
>NW_007756469.1:1372-2238 GCF_000696425.1 Galeopterus variegatus | reverse complement strand
CATGATATATATTGAGTGGACAGGAACTGAGAGAGCACCAAAGCTAAGGCGTCATAAGAGCTCACAGGATGGCTTCAAATGCTGGTTCAAGGCAGAAATCAAAGAAGGCTTCACTGGGCCAGCCTGTGGCTCACTTAGGAGGCTGTGGTGCTGAGAACACCAAGGCCGCGGGTTCGGATCCCTATGTAGGGATGGCCACTTTGCTCACTTGGGAGAACGCAGTGCTGACAACACCAAGTCAAGGGCTAAGATCCCTTTACTAGTCATCTTTTTTTTTTTTTCCTTTTTGTCTTTTTTCATGTCCGTCAATGGATTGCAACCCTCAGTGTCGTGCCCGTACCGGACCGGGACCGGCAACGGGATTGCAACCCTCGGTGCTGCGCCCACACCTCGCTCAGCCAGTGAGCGGGAACCGGTCTGTATGTGGGATCCGAACCCTCGGCGGGAGCGCCACCACACTCTCAAGCGGCGCACTGTAGCAGTGCGCCACCGGGCCGGCCCTACCAGTCATCTTTTTAAAAATAAAATAAGGGCCAACCCTGCAGCTCACTCGGGAGAGTGCAGTGCTGGGAGCACCGAGGTCACGGGTTTGGATCCTATATAGGGATGGCCGGTGCGCTCACTGGCTGAGCGCAGTGCGGGTGGCACCAAGCCAAGGGTTACGATCCCCTTACCGGTCACAAAAATAAATAAATAAAAATAATAAAATAAAATAAAATAAAAAGAAGGCTTCCAGGGCCGGCCCGGTGGCGCACTGGATAGTGCACCGCTTGGGAAGCGCGGCGGCACTCCCGCCCGAGGGTTCGGATCCCACATGCAGACCAGTTCCCGCTCACTGGCTGAGCGAGGCACGGGCGCAGCACCGA
>NW_007756469.1:0-408 GCF_000696425.1 Galeopterus variegatus | reverse complement strand
GGGGCCCCGGGCCGGGAGGGGGGCAACACTGAGGGTTGCAATCCGTTGCCGGACACGGAAAAAGACAAAAGACAAAAAAAAAAAAAAAAATAAGAAGGCTTCCAAAAGGTGACCATGTCTATCTGCATCATAAGGAATGAACAGGAATAGCCTGGCATAGATTGGGGGAGGTGTGAGGGAGGGACATCCTGGGCCAAGGGAAAATGTTCAGTAAACGCATGGCAGTGGGAGGAAAGAAAGTATTTTGCAAAATAGTCAAGTCATTGTCACCTATGTTGCACTGAGCTGCCTATGGAAACCGACCACACATGATGCTCCTCGGAAGGCCAGCTGCATTGGATTTTCTCGCCACCACCACTGCCACCATGGTGCACTCCTCATGGCCTGCACACACTCAGGAGCTGGCCT
>NW_007756468.1:5792-7118 GCF_000696425.1 Galeopterus variegatus | reverse complement strand
AGAGACAGAGAGACAGAGGAGAGAGAGAATATGAACAAATGAGAATAATTTAATTGGTAGAGTACTCATAAGTTTATAGCTTCTCTCCATCCAGCTAATAAACATCCTCTCCTTCTACATGATAGCTTTTGTTCAGGTGCCCATCAAATTATTTCCTCTGATTCTAGCAACTCACACTTAGTAGTTTCTGACCGGCCCATTTACTTCCATTCCTTACAACAATAAATTTTTGCTACCCCATTAAGATTCAAGCCCTAAAAGAAAACCTTATCATTAAATCCTGTAAAGAGTCATCTAAGGTTCTAACTTTAAAATATACGTTATAGGATTCTATTAAGATATTTAAGATTTGCAAGGTAGGCATAGTTTAGAGACAAAGTACTATAATTATATATAAAGTCAAACTCATTTAAGGTACTTGTGAACTTTGCAGTTGTCAGCCAGCTTACATCCCTGATCCAATGTACATAACTACATCTAAGATTTTCTTGTTTGTATATAATCAGTAAAATTAAACTTTATTGTATATGATATTATCTAAATAAATCTCTGGGACATAGACTAACGTATCTATTGGATAAATTAAACTCTTTCCCTTTTCCTACTATGGAATAAGACAAGAGGATGTAGAATATTTCAGGTGTTTAACAGTAAGCAGTTTTTATCTAGAAATCTTAGGGTATATAAAGTTTGATATTGCCAAAGAAAAATAAAGACTGATATTGTGGGAAAACAAATAAACAAACAAGGGCCCTTGCATGTAAACCTGATGAAAGCTGGTGATTTGAAAAAGGAACATAGACAGAATAGCTGAAATATAGTCTATTACCTGTTAATACCAGATCCTTAAAGATTCAGTGAAGTCTAACATATATTTCAAATAGTTTCTGAAATGTAACACTGAGCGCCCATCTCTTAAGGAATATCCAGAAAGCCCTAAATAAAAATCAGTCTAAATAAAGCACTCCTTTCATTGTTTTTACATCAGTTGCCTTCATGAACTTCAGGGAGAACTGAACAAGCAGAGCTGTGCCCTGCCAGTTGAAAAACTGGCAAGGAAAATAATTGGCATCGTGCTTCAGGGGAGACAGATTTGAGCCAAACAAAGGTACATCCTATATTAATATGTAAGCTTAACAATCAGGCAAGTCTAATGCTGCCAGACCTCTGGGTCAGAATACTAACATTTCTTCCTGACATGCTAGAGCAGCAGGTGAATGCCAAGGAATGCATTTATAATTAGAAAACAACTTAATTGTGATTTATAGGTGTCTGACAGGCTGACACTTGATCTTTACTTACTCTCTTACTGGCTTAACCTTTTTT
>NW_007756468.1:4959-5728 GCF_000696425.1 Galeopterus variegatus | reverse complement strand
TAGGTGTCTGACAGGCTGACACTTGATCTTTACTTACTCTCTTACTGGCTTAACCTTTTTTTTATGTCCTGAGAGATATAACTCAAATTGAAGGTTTTGCTTATCAGCTTTGTACAGTAATAGCTACTTAGATTTTCTACATGCATGCTTCACTTTTGCTCAGTCCCTATGTTTCAGCATTTCTATAACATAGAGTGAATTTCATTAAAATATTTTGAGGATTGTTGAAATGACCAAGCTTACCAGTTTGCTTCAATAAATATCGCAAAATTACTAGATAAGAAATTGGAGTTTCAGAATTCCCTGATGCAGATCATAAGGATCACAGTTATGAGTCCGCATGTAATTTGAAAATACATGTAAAGTGAGGATGAACAACCAAAATATGATTTAATATGTCTCGTGTCATATTAATAGGAGAATAGTTTTAGTACAGAAACTTGTTTCATAGTATCAGAGGATTTCTCAGCAGAAACCTTGCAGGTCAAGAGAGAGTGGAATTATATATCCAAGGCGCTGAAAGAAAAAAATACCTACCAACCAACAATACTATAGCTGGGAGACCACGGCTGGGCTAACCTTTATACATATTTTAGTGTTACTGCACTGAGATAAGAAAGACATGATTTAAAAGAAGTACAAATAAGACTACATATTCAACCACTTGTCACTAAGAAGAGTTGATAGATTATAAAGTTGATGATACCTAAAGAGCCAGTTCCATCTGGCATACACATATAATGAAGCTGGTTCAGAGAAAAGATGCTAC
>NW_007756468.1:2130-4161 GCF_000696425.1 Galeopterus variegatus | reverse complement strand
AAACCATGTTTGGATTAAGATTTATACTTTTAACTTAAAATCACATTGCATAAGGTTTTTTTGGGTTTTTTTTAAAGGATTTATTGAATCGAATCTTTAAGAAAAGAGAAAAATCTTTTTTTTTCAGTGTTCTTAATTACCTCCTTGATGTGTATTTTGTTACTTTTATAATTTTATATTACATTTAACTCATTGTAGCAAAAAAAAAAATAATAATGCAGAAACAAAATGGAGTAGATATCTTTGAACTGCCACATGATGCCTGTGAGGAAACCAGGATTCTCTGGCATGGCTGAGCAGTTTGTGCACTGCACAAATAACTCTGGCTGAGGCAGCAAGTGGATTCTGAAATCCGAATGGAGATCTATTCGCAAGTGGATTCTGAAATCCGAATGGAGATCTATTCCCTAGGGCTTGCTCCCTGTCTTAAGGCTGGATCAAATTAGGGAATGGATCTATTTTTGCATTTTTGTCCTCTTAAAAATATGCTTTGTTTGTAATTTAACCAAAAATGCTATTAGTTCTAACTACTGTATTGAATGATATGGTCAAAATTCTTCATGTAAGAAGTTAGTGAATAGCCAGAGCTTTATGAGGGCATTGATTATCTTTTATGTTACTATTCTTTATGAAGTCTCAAAAGAATTTAGATTTTACTGTGGCTGCTCAAGATACAAATGTGAGTAGACAGCAAAGGATTCTTGCTCTGCTGAAGTTTACATGCTGGTGGGAGTAGCAAAGTCTAATACAGATGGTAAGAGAGGTATATATGATATAATCCATGAGAAAAATGAGACAAACAGCACAAGGAATAAATGTAGAAAACACATGCTACTGTCCTTAAAGCACAATCTTTCTGGAAGTTGCTACTGTCCTTAAAGCACAGTCTTTCTGGAAGTCAAAATGACTGGGATTTGACTCAAAATAATTAACTTCCTAAATATCACACTTGAACCACTTCCAATACCCAAGTATCTGATCAACAACTTGAAACACAAGAGTTTTCCCTGACTTCAGAGATGTTGCTTGAAATGTACTTGGAAGCTAGTAGCTGTGTAATATATACAATTAAGAAAAAACAAACAATTTATTTTTTAAATCCATTCTATGTGATTTTACACTCTTATAATAATTATTTACTTTTAATGCACATTAAAAGTTACACTGAAGAAAATTTAGTTATGGCTGAAAATCCCCTTTTCCCTAACTTGATTGCTGATGTTGTTGCTATTTAATTGCATCACTAATACTGCAAAATAAAGCTTCAATGTAATGAAACCCAAATTATCATGTGTTAACTTTTTTCTTATTACTGTAATGTTAAAAGAAATGGATAATATTCAACTAGAAAAAGTTTGCAAGGAGAGCTATTTAAAATGCGTTCATGTGTTCTGTTCAATTGCAAATTCCTCAACGTCTGCTAAATCATTGCTGAAAGAATGAATGATGAATGAAAAAACAATTATGTTATAATGTGAAGATACCTTATGTTTAGGCCTGATTTTTCTAAATTTTGGGATTTTTTGGGGGGGATGGGTCATTGTGGCAGGAGGGAAAAAAAGAAATCAACAAAGTGATGTCCAACAATCTGACACCAATCCATCATGCTGAACTCAACTTCCTTCTCATAATATTAAAAATCTGCTTTTGCCTGTCATTTGGTTTCCAACAGCACAGCTTTATATTTTTATGTTTTAAAATAGGGGTTGAGAGGAAAGAGCTGTGCAAGGATGTATTGTCACTGCTAATGACTCAAATTTGGCATGACTTTTCCTTCCACCTATTACCAATTATTAAGCCAAAACCTGTCCTTGCCAATACACTAATTGCTTTAAGTGACAGGTCTGTGAGGTGATCCCTACCCAATCTGACTACCTCTTCAGAAAACAAAATAATAACAAAAATAATATAAAATTGAGAGAGCAAAAAAATGTGGATGCTACATAGCATTCAGTTCTGATAGAATACTGAAGCCACATTCTTCCCACATGTTATGCATTATAGCACATTATCATCCGTATCTTTTAACTT
>NW_007756468.1:0-444 GCF_000696425.1 Galeopterus variegatus | reverse complement strand
GTCCTCCAAATTTATACTCCCCACTTGGAGCCTAAGGTATAGATTATAATTTACCTGGAATTAAATTGAGTACTCAAGGTGCTTGTAACATTGAATATCAGGCAGTATACTGGAGGACATTTTTAATTTTGCTCTGCAGTAACTAGCATACCAAAATTGTATTAGTTTTTGCCCTCCTCCAACAAATTAAGCCTTTTTTAAGCAAATGGTGGAGAGGGCTAGAAGAAGGATGCTATTGAATAAATATTGATTGCACATCCATGTTTATGTCTAGTACTTTAAGCCTTGTCGAATTAGGTTATTATTCTCCACACTCCTTTATAGACGAGAATACTAGTGTTCAGAATTTTCAGAAAAATTGCTCAAGTTGTAGAGTGTTAGCCATGCAGAGTCCAGATTTGAATATTCTGTGGTCTGATTGCCAAACCGATATACTTTAGATGC
>NW_007756467.1:5426-7118 GCF_000696425.1 Galeopterus variegatus | reverse complement strand
CAGCCGGTCTGTACGTGGGATCCGAACCCTCGGCGGGAGCACCGCCGCACTCCCAAGCGGCTCACTATAGCAGTGCGCCACCGGGCCGGCCCAGCCAATTATTTTAGAGAGTCAGAAATCATTGTCTGAAACAATATCCTATTTATCTTCTTTATCATCCTAGGCTTAACCCTGTACTTAACGCATAGCAGATGTTTAATACATTTTTATGTTGGTGGTGGTGATTTTAACTGCATAAATGGATATGGTATGATTGGAGCATGTGAGAAACACAGTATAAACTTTTAATCAACCAATGGAATTGAGGTTCAAATCAAGCTGTGAGGTGCTTTTTAAGAAAAGATTAATTGCAAAAGTGTTTGTGTTTTAAGGAATTGGTGCATTGGTCCTTCAAACTGTTAAATGGAAACCTACTCTTGCTAAAAAGCAAAGTCAGCATAACACAATATAACATAATAGAACATAACACAAAAAGGCAGCAGGATGGAAAATCATACACCAACATACACAGTCAAACAGACAGATGATGTTTAAAATATGAATAATCTCACCATTTTTGAAATTTGTGGTTTTCTACTTGAGTCAACAGTTTTCCACTGTTGCTCCAAGTCTATTCTATAGCATGTGGCTAAAATGGACCGTATTTAAGTTGCTTGGCAGAGGAAAACTTACCTAAAACTAAATAAGATCTTCACTAAATTTTCCATTCCAAGCACTGCTATTAAATCTGTATTTTTTTCAAGATAATTTGGGTTTGTCACGAGTTACGCAGTTGTGTTTTCCTTCTCAGCTTCGTTAACATGGATAACCAGGCTTAATCATTTCCACAATCATGAAACAAGCTGAAGCAAGTCTTTCTACACACTTGTCACTTTTCCCCACATCCCTCGGAGGAGTCCCCAGTGACCTGTGTAACCACCTCTCCTTCATTTCTCAATACCCAAATGAGCTTCAGGACTGGAGCCAAGTGATTCAAATTATTCTTTAAACCCTTCTTAAAACTGAATTGCTTGAGATGAACAAGAAACAAACTGAAAGAACTTACTCTTCCAGTTTTCCCTATCATCTTCATGAGAAATTTTTGTAAGTATCAAAAAGGTAAAAAACAGCAGTTGGAATAACACTTGAAAAGTGCTTTATACACTGACAGAAAACTAGCAGCAAATTTATAAATGTAGTTACAATTATGCAATTATATAGTTATACTCTGAAGTAAAGACCAATCTCTTGATCCTTCTTTATTTTTTTAAGATTATTTTTTAGCTATTTTACATTTTTGAGCTCAATAATAAACATGAAATAGCTAAAAAATACATATTATATCTTATCTTGAAACAAAGGAGACTGTTTCTACTTATCAGCAACTAGAAGTTCATGGCCTAAGGAAAATATGTATGTGCTAAGCACACATAGAGGCAGACACCCCACTTTAATTTAAATACTTGGCAAGTATCAAGAATCACTGTCTGATAGACACTTAATATGTTTCACATCTGCTCAATCTCTTTCTTCTATATTTTAGATCAAGCCCAGCAAAAATAGTTAGCAATGGGCATACTCTCTATGTCCACAATATTCTTTCATTTATTAAAAATAGCAGCAAGTCTCTGGGAGCTGTCTCATGGTAGCAGATTCTTGCTGATATAAAGGGAAAAAAATAATATTTTTGGTTTTGTGGTTTGGAAAAAAAAA
>NW_007756467.1:0-304 GCF_000696425.1 Galeopterus variegatus | reverse complement strand
ATTTTCCCAAAATTTGTGCTAAGTGCTAATCAGATCACAAGTTTAATTGATAAAATCTAGCCGAAGGGAATACTTAAAAAAAAAAAAAAAATTACAAGAGCATGTAACAGTTAACGAATAGCCTTAACCTTAAAATTCCTTTTTTTTATAATGTGTATATAGAGAATATTCACTTTTTCCATGAATCATAATTGCCAGGGCCTTACCTCTTAAAGGGAGATTAGACAACATAGTCTAAATAAGTCCATAGCTGTTGGAGGCAAAAACCATCAGACTCTAGGCAATGCATTATTTTTTTTTTTTT
>NW_007756466.1:6665-7118 GCF_000696425.1 Galeopterus variegatus | reverse complement strand
TACTTTCAGTAGTATACAGACGCTCACTGCCATCCTGTCTTCACACTGTTATTATCACAGATCACATCTTTGTACTCTGAGTGCCCCCAAACATAGATCTATAATTACTGTTTTATGCATTTGCTTATTAAATTATATAGAGAAAAAAAGGAAGCTACAAATCATACCAGAAGTACAATAAGACTGGCTTTTATATTTAGCAATACAAGTATATGTACCAGTGTTCTTTCTTTTTTCTTATGGCTTCGAGTGACTGTGTGGTTTTCTTTCATTTCAGCCCGGGCTGCCTTTGGCACCGTTTGTAAGGCAGGCCTGCTGGTAATGGACGCTCTCGCTTCTGTTTGTCTGGAAAAGTCTTAATTTCTCCATTACTTTTATTTTTATTTATTTTTTTTTTTTTTTGCAGCTGGGCAGTAGGGAGATTCAAACCCTTGACCTTGGTGTGATGATACC
>NW_007756466.1:0-1151 GCF_000696425.1 Galeopterus variegatus | reverse complement strand
AAAAAAAAAAAGAAGAAAAAGAGAGAGAAGATCAAAAATTACCAATATCAGGAATTAGAAAGATGACATCATTACAAATTTAGTAGATAGTCATTAGAAGGATAATAAGGGAACACTATGAACAACTCATATGTGTAAATTTGACAAACTAGATGAAATGAATAAATTCTTTGAAAGATTAAAAACTACCAAAGCTCACTCAAGAAAAAGTAGATGACTGAATTGTCCTATAGCTATTTAAAAAATTGGGTTCCCAATTAAAAACCCACAAAGTAAACTCCAGGTCCAGTTAGCTTCACTGGTGAATTCTACCAAACATTCAAAAATAAAAAAATACCATTTTTACACAAACTCTTCAAGAAAACTGGAGAGTAGGACATACTTCCCAACTTATTCTATGTTGCCAGTATTATCTTGATAGCAAGATAACACAGAGATGTTACAAGAAAAGTACAGACCAATATCCCTCATGAACACAAATGCATATTTTTTAATTTCAGCAGATGAATCCAGCAGCACATAAGAGGGGTGATACACCATGACTAAAGTGGAGTTTATTCCAGGAGTACAATATCAGTTAAATATTCAAAAATTATTCAATGTAAACAAGAAAGGCAGAATAACCCCTGTGGTACAGGATTAGAGTTGAAAACATCATTGTTAACTCATGTTTAGCTTAATATATATACAAGTATGAATGGATAGATATAGAAACAATAATAGATATGTGTATACATGGCTAAGTGCACAACATATATCACCTAGCTTTGCCTTACCTAGTTTAGAGAGCCTAGAAGTGATGACATCCCAGAAGCAACAAGCACACCTGGTGTCCAGATCTTGGTTTCTAAAACCACTGTCCAATAAAAGAACTAGGTTACCTTGGAGAAATGTGGCTAATTCCAGGGCTGGAGCAGGGAAAATGCAAAATGAGGCTAGAGCATTTTATACTATCAGAAAGTACGGATGTCTTCAAAAAAGACATTGATGGAGGCGTGTCAAAGGGATTCAACAGGCAACGTGAAAGGGCTCCCAATGGCCAAAGCTAGAACAATAACAGCAACAAATTAAGTGCCACAGAACTGGATTACAATCCAATGTGTACAATAAATACACATTGGGGTCTATACTGACAAGAATGAGTGAAAAAA
>NW_007756465.1:6297-7119 GCF_000696425.1 Galeopterus variegatus | reverse complement strand
CTTATTTCACTTAGCATAATGCCCTCTAGGTTCATCCATTTTGTTGCAAATGGAAGGATTTCCTTCTTTTTATGATTGAATGTTATTGCATTGTGTATATATACCACATTTTCTTTATCAACTCATCTATTGATGGAGACTTAGTTTGATTCCATATCTTGACTATTGCTAACATTGCTGCAATAAACATAGGAGTGCTGATATCTTTTTGAAATACTCATTGCATTTCCTTTGGTTGGCTGGATCACATGGAAATTCCGTTTTTAGTTTTTTGAGGAATCTCCATACTGTTTTGCATAATGGTTTTACTAATTTACATTCCCACCAACAGTGTATAAGTGTTTCCTTTTCTCCACATCCTTGCCAACAATTGTTTTCTTTTGTCTTTTTGATAACAACCATTCTAATAGGGGTGAGGTTGTGGTTATCATTCGTGGTTTTAATTTTTATTTCCCTAATGGATAGTGACGTTGAGGATTCTTTGCATATAACTGTTGGTCATTCTTTATTTGATAGCAAAAGCATAAATAACCTGATTTTTAAAAAAAAATGGGCAAAAGACCTGAATAAACACTTCTCAAAAGAAGACTCACAATGTATTAATTAAATCCTTGTTGCCTCAAGAAATTTTGGATTGGATGAGGACACTGCATGGGAAGCTCAGGACAGAGAACGGGTTCTGATTGCTCAGGAAGATGTGAAAAAGTAAGATGGTATTTTCTTTGGTTATATTAGTGTGAACTGAGTCACAGCTAAACTTGCATTTATATATTTGCTCATTCAAGAAAATCTATTGTTTGCCTTCTACATGCAGAAGACTGT
>NW_007756465.1:0-664 GCF_000696425.1 Galeopterus variegatus | reverse complement strand
GGGCACAGTACCAATGACATGAACATCTCTTACTCAGAAATAAATTAAATCTAGTTTCACTAATATTCTCTCAAACAACAGATTTCTTTGGCTTAAAAGATTACAATATTGTATACTTTGGGAGCATGTAGGTACTAGAAGACAAAGAGAACATTTGAGAACCTTAAGTGGAAAGAAAACTTCACCAACCTCTTTGCAAAATTTTGTATCATTATATTTATTTACGCACGTTATGTATGTATGTGTTTAGTTAGTTAGTTATGCCAAACCCAGGTGTAGGTTAACTCAGTCTCGAACATGAAAGGTTTAAATCATGTTTAGGATTACNTTTTTTTTCTAAATATAAAATGGAATAGATCATTAGATAAAAAGTGATCTATCTAAAAGAAAGGTAAAATCTTTCTTTTTTGAATTTGTATAGATGTGTATAGCTCTAATTAAGATATTTTTGGACATTTTTCCTTAAAGGAAAATTTAGTCCATTTCCTGATTTTATAATCTTGATTGACATGCACTGCTTTTATCTTGCTTGAGTGTACTGCTTAAAATAGATGCAGTACAGTATTTCCTACTGTGTCTCACCAGAGCTTTTAAAGAGTTAGGCTGTCACAGAATTTGATAGTTATGAATGCTAAGACTTTTCTTCATAATTCTTTGATATGTA
>NW_007756464.1:3524-7119 GCF_000696425.1 Galeopterus variegatus | reverse complement strand
TCCTTATTAACATCCATATTTCTACTCACCTTCTTTTCAAGGCAAGCTAAGATTTTTCTAGCATGCTCTTCAGAATTCTACCAGACTCTGGTTACTGTCCAACCCCGAAGTTACTTCTACATTTTTAGGTATTTGTCACTGTAGCACCCCACTTTCACTACCAAAATCTGTATTAGTTTTCTATTGATGCTGTAACAAATTACCACAAACTTAGTGGCTTAAAACAACACAAATCTTACAGTTCTGGAGCTCAGAAATCCAAAGTGGGTCAGCAGGGCTGCAGTCCTTTTGGAAGCTCTAGAGGAGAACCTGGCTCCTTGCCTTTTCCAGCTTGTAGAGGTTGTCTGCACTCCTTGGCCTATGATCCCATATCACTCGGGCCTCAGCTTTTGTCATCATGGCCCTTTCTCTGACTCTGGCACTCACTCCTGTTTCTCTATTTTCTTTATAAAAATCCCGTCTAATACTGGACCCACCCCTATAATTCAGGATAATCCCCCCATCTCAACAGCCTTTTAATTACATCTGCAAAGTCCCTTTTGCCTTGTAAGGTAACATACTCACAGGTTTGGGGAATTAGGATATGGATATCTTTGGAGGTCGATTATTCTGCCTACCACAATCACCAGCAGAAACACAGGTATTTTCATGTTATCTTACACGTGGGGCACACACCTTGAAATACCCTTTACATTCATCATTACTTCAAAGTTTGAGTACTGTGAGACTTGCCACTAGATGTTATTATATAATGAGTTAATAAAAAGCAAATATTTACAATATTATAAATTTATTATTTAATACATTGGTGATTCTATTTCAATATAATTGATTTCCTTTGTAGTTGTATGTATTTTATTTTAGCATTAAAAAAAAAAAAAAACTTCTTTCAAGAAGTTCATAGTCTTCACCAAACTGCCATGGTATAAAAAAGGTTCAGAATGCCAGTGTTACGTGTTTGATAAATATCTTTACAGTTTAAACCACTGGTAGTAAACTTTTCTGTGATTTGCAGTCAAAGGCAATCCTAAATGATGTAAACTACAGGTTTCCCAACTTATAGGTCAGTATAGACTGTATATCTGGCTTTCTGGACATGGAGCTGGGACTCATAATAGCCTAGCTTATAAAACTAAGAAATATTTTATTTAATGCCCAGCCCATTATATTATGTAATTACATGATGCAGTCATCATCTGCAATTGTGTGTGTGTTGGGGATAGTTCACGCGTTCACTTATTGATTCCAAAGATGTTTCCTGATGCTTGTTTTGCACCAGTACTACAAAACCCAGACCTTCCAAGGAGCTGGCTCTTTTTTGTCTCAAGGAGGTCTACCCTGACCACCCTTGCTAAATTACTGCCCTCTTGCATTTCTACATCATCCTTCATCACATCTCATTTTATGTTATTTACAAACCTTAACTCTCCCTGAAATGAATTTATCCATATACTTTTTGATGTTCCCCATCAGAATAGAAGCCCCAACATAACAAGGACCCTGTCTTGTTTACCACCAGTGCCTACATCTGGGTTCTACACATTGTAGGAACTCAACACATATTTGTGGAATGAATGATGGTATCATTCCTGGTCTCAAAGGGCTCACAGACTAGGAGAGAAATCAAGTAAACCTTACATGACAGTGGGAGGGAGATGTATACAGAAGGAGGGAAGATGGCTTTCCAAGGACAGAGGTGAGCCCGGACCTGAGTTACTCACAAGGACTCACGAAGAAGAGACAGAGGGAACAGCATGAGGATAGGCATTTAGGCATGAAGGACCACAGTGGCTCAGTTAGACCAGGAAAAAGACAAGAAACAGTGTGAGATGATGCTGGAAAGGAAAGTGGAAATTAGGTTAGGTTGGGCCACAAAATGCCAGACAGGCAACTTAAATGGTAAAAGGATAGGTGTCACGTGATACATAGCTTCTATACGCAGCTCAACGTCTGGACAATAGGGAGCTGTAGAGACAAGGAGAAAGCATGTACGATCCTAAAAGCTCAATGGCCGGTCAGCTCCAGAGAGTAGCAGGGATGCTGGCCCAGTGTTGCCAGATCTTAGAATTTTTAAAGAGAAGATGGAAATACGAACTTTTGGCTGACATCCCCCAATAATCTAAATGGTAGTAACTGATTCATATCTTGAACACCTTGTAAGCCAATATTGTACAGGTCAAACAAAATCTGTCTGTTGGAAGATACAGGCATCAGGCCACCTGTTTGCAGTTCTCTATTCATTGCAGAAGAGTAGTAGTTTAGGCCTGATTCCATTGGTAAATAGAATAAATGAAATATTTTAAAATGGGGAGTGACATAATCAGATTTGAATACTAAGATCACTCTAAAGTAGTATGGAGAATAGATTGAAATGGGGAGTTGAAGTAGAGGCCAGAGACCAACTAGGAGGCTATTGCAAAATGGTCTAGATAAAGCAAAACTCTGATAAGGATATTAGAAATGGAAAGAAAAGAACTGCAACGAAACATATTTAGGAGGGAGAATAAACAGAAGTCAAGGGTAATCATCATGTTTCTCTTCCTAGAATGTGAGTCCCGTGAGGATAAGTGCGTGGTCTGCCCTGTTCTCTACTGTAACGCCATGTTGTAGGCAGTCTGTAAGTATTTGTCAATTTCACAAATGATTCTGTTTCAGGTGACCAGATGGATGGATGGTGGTGCCAATTATTGAGATGGGTGATGCTGGAGAGAGAAGATGAGCAGTTCACCAGCTGGATAAATCAGAAGAGAGATCAGGTCTGACACGGATTTTGCCTTTGATTTTGTTGGTGACACTGTCTTCCTTTCTAGGTTCTCTCTCAGACTTCAGGGCTGCCAGCAGAAATGTGACTAACAATCTTTCTACTTCTAGAGCTAATGGAGACACAGTGATGGCCCCAACACTGTCGACAGCATCAGGATGGAGCTCCCAGGCTAAGGGCACCTGCATAACAATGTCGCCATCGGACCCTACTGGCTAACATATTCTCTACTCTGTAACTTATCTGAGTGCAGTTCTCACAAACCCTACTTAGATCCAATTCAAAGGGACTATGTCTGGCCCTGAATCATATTCCTTAAAGACCAGAACTATATAAATGTACGATGAATTGAGAATTGCCTTTTATTCAATCTGCAAACATTTAATGAACATCTATAGTGTGCAAAACTGTATGAATGGCTCAGAACCCAAAGTGGTACAAGGCAGCTGTGTTGTAACGGCCAGGAAGGGGAACATATTCTTTTAGATGCCTGCTTTCTGCAAGCTGTACTCAGAGCTTGGCACTTGCTAGACATTCTTAAAGGACACCAGCTCAGAATGATTCCTACGATTTGTGTTTTCCAGAGAAGAGAACTGAGCTCTAGCATGATTCCAAAACTTACCAAAGGTCATGTAGATAGGAAACTGCCAGAATTTGAACCTATATCTGCCTAACTCCAAAGACCCTGCTTATTATTACACTGGGCTCATCCCATCCGGCCTGGTTTCTTTGGCTTTGGGGCCTGTGGTCAAAGCCTGTCAGTTTTTAGGCACTATTTCTCCCATCTGGCCTCCTTCTCCCTTATTAGACTTGATTATAATCTCTTTCTTTCCA
>NW_007756464.1:0-374 GCF_000696425.1 Galeopterus variegatus | reverse complement strand
TGCAGCAAACTTTTAATGAGCATCTACTGTGTGTCAGGCATATTTTCTTATCTAGTCCTCACAACAACCTGAGAAGGCAGGTACTATTATTAATTATTACCATTGCTAGAGACCAACTGGGATAGCCAAAAGAGTGTGGACCAACCACTTTCTGTCTATGACTCTACACTTTCTTACCAGGGATAAAGAGGAGTGGACATCATTTAACTGGTCCTACCCAGCCTTGTTCTCCGTTTTGGTAATGGCACTTTGAATTATCCTTTTGGACCCTCTCTTGTCCACCCACAGTTTATGTGGTTTGAGTCTCAAGGGTGACCCAGGCCCATCCAATCAGAGCATTTCCTTGCCTTGGCCATGGAGGCTGATTCAGCAAC
>NW_007756463.1:5915-7119 GCF_000696425.1 Galeopterus variegatus | reverse complement strand
CCGGTGCGCTCACAGCACTCACTGGCTGAGCGCAGTGCAGCCGGTCTCAAAAAGGACAAAACAAACAAACAAACAAACAAAAACCATGAAGATAATAAATAAGACTGGGTGTTAATATTATGTCTTTCACAAAAATTAAGATTGACTAGTCTCTCCTATTAGACACACACCTTGTAAATTCACAGGTTGGTCTGAAAATACCTTGTTGGTTTATAAGATGACATTGCAGGATTAAGAGCANCTTCTCTCTTGCAGCTTTTAAGATTCTCTCTTTGTCTCTGAGTTTTGCCAATGTGACTATAACATGTCTTGGAGAATGCCTTTTTGGGTTGAATACGTTTGGAGTTCATTGAGCTTCCTGGATCTGAAGATCTGTGATTTTTCTTATACTTGGGAAGTTTTCTGCCACTATTTTGTTGAATATGTTTTCAATGCAATCTCCATTTTCCTCCCCTTCTGGAATACCCATGACTCGGACATTTGAGCGCTTAAGGTTGTCTGATATCTCTCTCAGATTTTCTTCAGTATAGACTGCTTTTTAAATCTTCCAATTTTCATCGTTTTCTTCTCCCACTGTAACAAAACACCTCATTTTTATCTTGACAAATATCAACCTACTGGAGAGACTAAGTGTCTCAGCTTTCTTTGTGGATAAGCTAATCATGAGGTGCAATTTTAGCTAATGAAGTGTGAGCAAAGTGATTATGTGTGATTAATCATCCAGGAGATATCCTTAAACAGAGGAGACCTAGCCTTTTCCCTGCTGGATGGAAGATGCATGTGATATGAGCCATTGTGGACCAGGAGGTGGCATGTTGAAGAATGGCTAAGCAGAGACAGTGGAAGGAACCGGTGCCCCTGATGACCTTGTGAGGCAGAACCATGGACTCTTGCACTTTCAATTTTTATGACAGAAGGAAATAAAATTTCAGCGTCTTAAACAACATATTTTGGGGGGATATGCTCACAAATGAATTGAATCTTAATTGATATTAATTTTAAGGTACAGTGAACACTGGGACTATAATACAGTTTATATCCACAGAATTGAGCATGGTGTCAGACACATTAAATATATAATGAATAAAACATGAAGATAATTGGGCCGAGCCCGTGGTACACTCGGGAGAGTGTGGCTTTGGCAGTGCAGCAGTGCTCCCGCCGCGGGTTCGGATCCTATATAGGGATGACCGGTGCGCTCACA
>NW_007756463.1:3699-5385 GCF_000696425.1 Galeopterus variegatus | reverse complement strand
TGCTTGTGACAGGTAAGTTTTTGTAGCTGATACTATAGTGAGACAGATAGATTACTGTTCAATTTTTCCTTCTCCACTGACTGGTTTATAAAATGTCTAACCAATCATTCAGCCTATCTACACTGCCTTTATTTCATCTGGTAAAAAGAGATAAAATTCTATAATCTAGGGCCGGCCTGGTGGCGCACTCGGTAGAGTGTGGCTCTTGGGAGTGCGGCGGCGCTCCCACCGAGGGTTCGGATCCCATATACAGACCGGTCCGCTCACTGGCTGAGCGCGGTGAGGGCGCGACACCGAGGGTTGTGATCCCGTTGACGGTCCCGGTCCCCATACGGGCGTGACACTGAGGGTTGCGATCCCATTACCGGTCACGGAAAAAGACAAAAAGGAAAAAAAAAATTCTATAATCTATAGCGCTCTTTCAAGGATCAGAAAGATAATGTAAATTAGGCACCATTAACAGAGCTTTTCTCACAGAGGGATTTATTAACTAGGAAATTATTTTCAGAGAAGTGAGTCATTGGAGACAAGTGGTATTCATATGTTATCATCAATATCATAAGGAATTATTGGCATGAAGGAAAATGAGGTCTACGATCTGCCAATGCGAGGCTACATAATTTTCTCTAATAAATGTACAAAAAGTAGGAAGCTGATACACTCATTTCACAAACAGGAAGGCAATATGCGTGCTCCTTCAATAACTATTAAAGGTGACGGCAGTATTTTGTATTCTACTAAGAAACTCTTTTGGATTTTCAGGTTACCATGGCATCTGGACCCAACATGAGGGCTCCCATTTGTTTGGTGGAAAACCAGAAAGAGCAGCTGACAGTGAATCCAGAAGCAGTAAAGGTTCTTGAAAAGATTACTCAGCCTGTGATGGTGGTGGCCATTGTAGGGATGTATCGTACGGGGAAATCTTACCTGATGAACCGCCTGGCAGGACAGAAACATGGTGAGTGTTGTCCGAGAACAGGGGCCAATTAATTGGAACCATTGCTAATGCAAGCTGATCATGCCTACTCTAGGATCATCTTAAGGAAAACCTGAATTCTCCCAAGGAAAACAAAAATTTTAATATTAATTTTTAGTATTTATCACCAAATTTATAATCCCCACTCCACTCATCCTCAAAATCTCACTCTTTACTCAGTAATAAAGAAGAATTACCCCCAAGCTATCTAATGATTCACTCCAATAGTCTTTTGAACAAAATTAATTCTCCCCTATTCAGAAGGTCAACTCCTGTAATTATCCCATTTCTTTCTCCCACATTATTTTTGTTAAAACTATAGAGTGATTCCAAGAAGTATAGAAATGTAGTACAATATGCCTTATTTTTAAAAATATAAGGAAGGAAGGAAGGAAGTAGGGAAGGGAAGGGAAGGATCTTTGTTTATCCCATATTCCAGTGGAGCTGCTTTCTGATTTTTCTGCACCACTTCATTGCTAAACTTTAATTATACTCACTTCTCTTTCTTTAGTTTTTTGAAATATATAGATATAAACTACAGAAGAGTGCTAAAAATACAATACACAATAAAACTAATAAATATAAAGTGAATCCTTATTTAATCACTGACCTGGTCAAGAAATAAAACTCTGTTAACACTCAAACACCGAAATCACACCACCTCACACCTTCCCGTCAATATTTTGATTTCTATTATACTTGTACCATTG
>NW_007756463.1:0-3454 GCF_000696425.1 Galeopterus variegatus | reverse complement strand
CACAGGGCATTGTACATTCTTCATTTCCAGATAATATCAAATAGCTTTTTAAACTTTATGTACAATTTACATGCTTATTAGCAGCAACTGAGAATTCTTCGCATCCTTGCAAAAATTCAGTAATGTAAGATTTTTAATTTTTGCTGATGTGATGACTGTTTAGTTGAATGTCATATGCCTCATTATAGGTAAGGCTGAGGACTTTTTCACATGTTACTATTTGTATTTCCTCTTTTGTTAAATGTCTGTTCGAGTCTTTTTTTTTTTAATTAGACCATCTCATTTGCTTCTTATTGATCTTCAGAGAATGGGCCCATGCTCTTAGTAATCCTTTCTGCCTATGAAGACAATGCAGCCACTTTTTGTGCTCTGATGTCTTACACTTTCTGTAGCTCAGTACCATTAGGGGTTGAATCTCAATCTGCTGTATTGTCAGAATCTACACACATCCATGTTGCTTTCTTCTCTTCTCTTCTCATGTAGGTTTCCATTCTCATGCAGGTTTCCATCTGGGCACCACAGTGAGATCTGAAACCAAGGGCATCTGGATGTGGTGTGTACCTCACCCTTCCAAGCCAAAATCTACCCTTGTTCTTCTGGACACTGAGGGCCTGGGGGATGTGGAAAAGGTAAGTCAGACGCCATGGAGGAATTTTCTTTGTTCTTCATTCTCCACTTACCATTAAATTTGTTACCGCAATTCAGCTTCTCTGACTTATTCCTGAAAACTGCAAATCTTGTGATGGATAATGAGGCTAAATTCTGTTTCTTTGAACTTACTTCCTTGGTAAGCTTAAAATTTGGGGTATGTTATGGTAAGATATTGTTATTTTTGCACTTGATGAATGATATAATTTAATACATATTTATCGAGGCTCTAAATCCCAGGGCATTGTACTATATACTAAAGTTACTGCAGTAAAAAGGTAAAGGCCTAGAGCTGAGTTCAGGAGCCAAACAATGCACAGTGTGATCAGTGCAAAGGGCCATGGATGCACAGAAGTAGGCATCTAACTTAGTTATGTGGGCTGGAGAAAGCTTCCTGGAGGAAATGCTATCTAAACTGTACCCTGTTAGGTTAATAGGACTGCATTAGTGTTCTAGAGCTGATATAACAAAACACCACAAACTGAATGGCTAAACAACATAAATTTACTGCATCATAGTTCTGGAAGCTAGAAGTCCAAGATCAAGATGTTGGCAAGGTGATTCCTTCTGAGAAATGTGAGGGACAGACTTTTCTGTGTCTCTCCCCTAGCTTTTGGTAATCTTTGGCATTCCATGCCTTGTAGACACATTACTCTGATTACTGTCTTCATGTCTGTCTCCATGTCTAAATCCCCCTCTTTCATAAAGACACCAGTCATATTGAATTAGGGCTCACTGTAATGACCTCATTTTAACTTGATTACCTCTGCAAAGACCCTATCTTCAAATAAGATCACATTTATGATACTGGGGATTAGGATTCCAATATATCTTTTTCTGGGGGTGAGGGGACACAATTCAACCCATAATAGGGAGCTACCAGTTCAATATGTAGATATGATGGGGTTGGAAGTAGAAACTGAAAATAAGGTTCAGTTAAATAATGTATTTAAATAATCCTTAGAAAAGCTTCAGCTAAAGCAGGGATGTTCATAAAGGTTTTGGTTCAAGTCTCTGGATTTTGGAGATAACTACTCTCTGACTTCTATAAAAGCATGACCTTGACCCACGAAGAATATTTTAAATGGGATAATTTTAAGTACTTTTTTCTTTATAGTATTGGATACAACAAATCATTTTTCTTATTTCACATTACTTTGAGTAATTACTCATGCTTTATAATATTTCTGAATTGTCTGGTGGTGGTCTTTATGCATGTATGATCTCTTCAAATCTACAATTATATATTCTATCAATTTTAAAAAATGCAGCTATTTTGAACCTACAGCCATGGTATCCCAGTCACACATAGTTGCTTATCACTCTGAAATTGCACACGACTTGTTCCCATATATTGAAATTATCTATTTTCCTTTCTATAATAGCATTTCATTCTACTACTGGCAGAGATTATCATCTTGATTGCATTTATATGTTTACATGCTGTCTTCTCCTCCAGACTGTCACATGGAACCTTGCATCCACATGGATAAATGTAGTGTCTGGTGTTTTGTAGATGCCCAGTGAATAGTTGTTGAATTTAATTGAATAATTGCTGCCCCTAATATAGCCACTATCAATAAAACTTTGCTAATATAACAATTTCTAAATAATATTGTTTCTAGGCATTGTATTAACATTTTACGCATGTTGACAATGTCATCATTTCTATTAATAGCTGAGGAAACTGAGACCCTGAGAGGAGTCAACATTAATACTAAAAAATGAAGTTTGAATTTAGGATATTCTTTAAAACATTTTTCTTTGTTCTACTATTCAGCTATATTTCAGTTGAAGTATTGAATGAACAATTGAATGAATAAATAAAGAGTAGACTCCTTAATCCTTGCTGTAATGTTTTTTACAGGGTGACCCTAAGAATGACTCATGGATCTTTGCCCTGGCTGTGCTTCTGAGCAGCACCTTTGTCTACAACAGCGTCAGCACCATCAACCACCAGGCCCTGGAGCAGCTGCAGTATCCTTCCAGGAGCTGAACACCATGCTTCATTGAGTTTATGGGAATGGAAACTGAAACTGTTTCTTCTTCCCAGTAACTCAATTGTCATGGTTGAGGAGTATGGACGCCAGACTAAAGGAAATGCTTATAAGTGATATCTGTATATTGTGGTGTAGGATACTTCTTATTCCTTAGCTAAGATCCCAGCTATGTGACTGAATTAACAAAGCTCATTGGGGCAAAATCTTCTCCCAGACCTGACGAAGTAGAGGACTCCACTGAGTTTGTGAGTTTCTTTCCAGACTTTGTTTGGACTGTACGAGATTTCACCCTGGAGCTGAAGTTAAACGAACGTACCATCACAGAAGATCAGTACCTGGAGAATGCCTTGAAGCTGATTCCAGGTATCAGAACATGATCTGAGTGGTAAAGTTTCAGAAGCGGGGTAGGATCAACTAAGTTCTGCTATTTATCCCTTGACACAAATGTTTATTTGAGACCATGCTAATGATAATTTGTGATGGTTGAAAGATGATTGGTGGTTAGTTTTCACAGGTTCTTATTACTTTAATATGTTCAGCTTCTGGAGTTTAAGCTCACTGAGGAAAATAAGTTCCCATTATTGAAATAAATGATTTTAGACTAATTAGTACCATGAAAAAAATTATACAGATTGCAATACATGCTATAACTTACTAAGGTCCACATACTGTGCTCCTTATTAAGTGTTCCTCCTGCTCTATACTGAGAAAAATAGCTCATAAAATTGAAAACTGATAGATACAGAATCGCATGAAATAAAGCGACCTAATATTTAAAGCATATTTCACACAGTATATTTCACTAG
>NW_007756462.1:0-6499 GCF_000696425.1 Galeopterus variegatus | reverse complement strand
TTGTAAAAGGTCAACCTCCAGTGAGTGTTTTTGGCAGAGATATACAACACATTTTCAAGCCTGTTTAAATGCCGTTTTCATTGTGATTTTGCGAATAATTCCGAAAACAAACTGTTTTGAGCTCTACGTCTCTTCTAACTACTACATCTTCGTTTCACTGAGTTTTGCTGGATTCTCACCCAGGAAGCTTCTCTGATGCTTTCTCACAGAGATTTTGAAACAGAAGTCTCACAAGCTGTTTCCACCATAGGCTCCAATGGGCTTCCACCTACAACTTGCAAACCTGAATTCCTACTGGCTAGATGTGGGAAGCACATTCTGCTTCCTGTTCCTTTAGAGTTAAACTTGCTTGTAAAAGGTCAACCTCCAGTGAGTGTTTTTGGCAGAGATATACAACACAATTTTCAAGCCTATTTGATTGCTGTTTGCAGTGTGATTTCGCATCTAATTTCCGAAAATAAACTGTATTGACTTCTACCTCTCTTCTAACTACCACATCTTCACTTGAGTGAATTATGCTGGATTCTAAGCGGGGAAGCTTCTCTGACGCTTTTTGACAAAGATTCTGAAACAGAAGTCACAGAAGCCGTTTCCACCATAGCCTCCAATGGGCTTCCACCTACAACTTGCAAACCTGAATTCCTACTGGCTAGATGTGATTAGCACATTCTGCTGCCTGGTCCCTTAGAGTTAAAATTGCTTGTAAAATCTCAAACTCCAGTGAGTGTTTTTCGCAGAATGTAAAACACACATTTCAAGCCTGTTTGATGCCTTTTGCAGTGTGATTTTGCTTTTATTTTCCGAAAACAAACTGCATAGAGCTACATCTCTTCTAACTACCACATCTTATGCTCAGCGAGTTATGCTGTATTTTAAGCGGAGAAGATTCTCTGACTCTTTTTGACAGAGATTTGGAAACTTAAGTCACACAAGCTGTTTCCACCAAAGGCTCCAATGGGATTCCGCATAGAACTTCCAAACCTGAATTCCAACAACCAAGATGTGGGAAGCACATTCTGCTGCCTACTTGCTTAGAGTTAAAATTTCTTTTAAAAGCTCAACCTCCAGTGAGTGTTTATGGCTGAATATACAACACACATTTCAAGCCTGTTTGAATTCCGTTCACAGTTTGATTTCACATTTAATTTCCAAAAACATACTGTTTAGAGCTACCTCTCATCTAACTACCACATCTTAAGTTCAGTGAGTTATACTGGATACTAAACAGGGAAGCTTCTCTGACGCTTTTATTTTTAATAAATTTTATTTTGTCAATATAAAATTTAGTTGACTATTGTTGCTCATTACCGAAACCTCCCTCCCTCTGATGCTTTTTCACAGAGATTTTGAAACAGAAGGCTCACAAACCGTATCAACCATAGACTCTAATGTGCATCCACATAGAACTTGCAAACCTGAATTCCTACCGGACAGATGAGAGAAGCACATTCTGCTGCCTGTTCCCTTAGAGTTAAACTTCCTTGTAAAAGCTCAACCTCCTGTGAGTGTTTTTCAGAGAGATATACAACACAATTTTCAGGCCTGTTTGAATGCCATTTATAGTGTAATTACACGTATAATTACCAATAACAAACTGTTTTGGCTTCTACCTCTCTTCTAAATACCACGTCTTCGGTTCAGTGAATTATGCTGGATTCTAAGCGGGGAAGCTTGTCTGACGCTTTTTGAGAGAGATTCTTCAACGGAACTCACAAAAGCTGTTTCCACCATAGCCTCCAATGGGCTTCCACATACAACTTGCAAACCTGAATTCCTAATGGGTAGATGTGATTGGCACATTCTGCTGCCTGGACCCTTACAGTTGAAATTGCTTCAAAAAGCTCAAGCTCCAGGGAGTGTTTTTCGGACAGAAGTACAACACAATTTTCAAGCCTTTTTGAATGCCATTTGCACTGTGATTTCGCATCTAATGTCCGATAACAAACTGTTTTGAGTTCTACCTCTCTTCTGACTACCACATCCTTGGTACAGTGAATTATGCTGGATTCAAAGCGGGGAAAATTCTCTGATGCTTTTTGACAGAGATTCTGAAACAGAGGTCTCAGAAGCCATTTCCACCATAGGCTCCAATGAGCTTCCACCTACAACTTGCATACCTGAATACCTACAGGCTAGATGTGAGAAGCACATTCTGCTGCCTGTTCCCTTAGAGTTAAACTTCCTTGTAAAACCTCAACCTCCAGTGAGTGTTTTTGGCTGAGATATACAACACATTATCAAGCCTGTTTGAATACCGTTTGCAATGTGATTTCGCGTCTAATTTCCGATAATAAACTGTTTTGAGTCCTACCTCTCTTCTAACTACCACATCTTCGGTTCAGTGAATTATGCTGGATTCTAAGTGGAGAAGCTTCTCTGACCCTTTTTGACAGAGATTGTGAAACAGAAGACTCAGAAGCCATTTCCACCATGGGCTCCAATGGGCTTCCACATAGAACTTGCAAACCTAAATACCTACAGGCTAGATGCGAGAAGCACATTCTGCTGCCTGATCCCTTCGAGTTAAATTTCCTTGTAAAAGCTCAACTTCCAGTGAGTGTTTTTTACAGAGATATAGAACACATTATCAAGCCTGTTTGAATGCCATTTGCAGTGTGATTTCGCGTCTAATGTCTGATAACAAACTTTTTTGACTTCTACCTCTATTCTAACTACCACATCTTAGGTTCAGTGAATTATGCTGGATTCTAAGCGGGGAAGCGTCTCTGCCCTTTTTGAAAGAGGTTCTGAAACAGCAGTCTCAGAAGCCGTTTCCACCATGGCCTCCAATGAGCTTCTACATTGAACTTGCAAACCTAAGTACCTACAGGCTAGAAGCGAGAAGCACATTCTGCTGCCTGTTCACTTAGAGTTAAATTTGCTTGTAAAAGCTCAACCTCTGGTCACTGTGTTTCGCATAGATATACAGCACAATTTTCAAGCCTGTTTGAATGACGTTTGCATTGTGATTTCCCGTCTAAATTCCGAAAACCATCTGTTTTGAACTCTACCTCTCTTTTAACTACCACATCTTTGGTTCAGTGAGTTATGCTGGATTCTAAGCGGGGAAGCTTCTGTGACGCTTTTGACAGAGATTTTGAAACAGAAGTCTCACAATCCGTTTCCACCGTAGGCTCCAATTGGCTTCCATATAAAACGTGCAAACCTAAATACCTACAGGCTAGATGCGAGAAGCACATTCTGCTGCCTTTTCCCTTAGAGTTAAATATGCTTGTAAAAGCTCAATCTCCAGTGAGTGTCTTTCGCAGTGTTATACAACACACTTTTCAAGCCTGTTTGAAGGACGTTTGCATTGTGATTTCCCATCTAAATTCAGAAAACCAACTGTTTTGAACTCTACCTCTGCTTTAACTACCACATCTTTTGTTCAGTGAGTTATGCTGGATTCTAAGCGGGGAAGCTTCTGTGACGCTTTTGACAGAGATTTTGAAACAGAAGTCTCAAAATCCATTTCCACCGTAGGCTCCAATGGGCTTCCACATAGAACTTGCAAACCTAAATACCTACAGGCTAGATGCGTGAAGCACGTTCTGCTTCCTGATCGATTAGGGTTAAATTTCCTTGTAAAAGCTCAACTTCCAGTGAGTGTTTTTCGCAGAGATATACAACACATTTTCTAGCCTGTTTGAATGCCATTTGCAGTGTGATTTCTCATCTAATGTCTGATAACAAACTGTTTTGATCTCTACCACTCATCTAACCACCACATCTTTGGTTCAGTGAGTGATGCTGGATTCTAAGCGGGGAAGCTTCTCTGATGTTTTTGGACAGAGATTTGGAAACAGAAATCTCAAAGGCTTTTCCAACAAATGCTCCAGTTTCCTTCCACATAGATTTTGCAAACCTGAATTCCAACAGGCAAGATGTGCGAAGCACAATCTGCGGCCTACTCACTTACAGTTAAACTTTCTTGTAAAAGTTCAACTTCCAGTGAGTGTTTATGGCAGAATATACAACACACATTTCAAGCCTGCTTTAATGCCATTCACAGTATGATTTCACATTTAATTTCCAAAAACATACTGTTTAGAGATACCTCTCATCTAACTACCACATCTTAATTTCAGTGAGTTATACTGGATACTAAACAGGGAAGCTTCTCTGATGCTTTTATTTTTAATAAATTTTAATTTGTCGATATACAATTTAGTTGATTATTGTTGCCCATTACTGAAACCTCCATCCCTTTGATGCTTTTTCACAGAGATTTTGAAACAGAAGTCTCACAATCCGTTTCAACCATAGACTTTAATGTGCTTCCACATAGAACTTGCAAACCTGAATTCCTACAGCCTAGATGAGAGAAGCACATTCTGCTGCCTGTTCCCTTATAGTTAAACTTCCTTGTAAAAGCTCAACCTTCAGTGAGTGGTTTGGGAGAGATATACAACACAATTTTCAAGCCTGTTTGAATGCCATTTGTAGTGTAATTTCACGTACAATTTCAAATAACAAACTGTTTTATGTTCTACCTCTATTCTAACTAGCACATCTTCGGTTCAGTGAATTATGCTGGATACAAAGCGGGGAAGCTTCTCTGATGCTCTTTGACAGGGATTCTGAAACAGAAGTCTCAGAAGCCGTTTCCACCATAGGCTCCAATGGGCTTTCACATAGAACTTGCAAACTTGAATACCTACAGGCTAGATTTGAGAAGCACATTCTGTTGCCTGTTCCCATACAGTTAAACTTCCTTGTAAAAGCTCAACCTCCAGTGAGTGTTTTTGCCATAGTTATACAACACATTATCAGGCCTGTTTGAATATCATTTGCACAGTGATTTCGCGTCTAATTTCCGATAACAAACTGTTTTGAGTTCTACCTCTCTTCTAACTACCACATCTTCGGTTCAGTGAATTATGCTGGATTCAAAGCAGGGAAGCTTCTTTGAGGCTTTTTGACAGGGATTCTGAAAGAGAAGTCTCAGAAGCTGTTTCCACCATAGGCACCAATTTGCTTCCACATAGAAGTTGCAAACCTGAATACCTACAGTCTAGATGTGAGAAGCACATCCTGTTGCCTGTTCCCATACAGTTAAACTTGCTTGTAAAAGCTCAACCTCCAGTGAGTGTATTTGGCTGAGATATACAACACATTATCAAGCCTGTTTGAAGGACGTTTGCAGTGTGATTTCGCGTCTAATTTCGGATAATAAACTGATTTGAGTCCTACCTCTCTTCTAACTACCACATCTTCGGTTCAGTGAATTATGCTGGATTCAAAGCGAAGAAGCTTCTTTGAGGCTTTTTGACAGGGATTCTGAAACAGAAGTCTCAGAAGCCGTTTTCACCATAGCCTCCAATGAGCTTCCACCTACAACTTGCATACCTGAATTCCTACTGGCTAGATGTGAGAAGCGCATTCTGCTCCCTGTTCCCTTTGAATTAAACTTCCTTGTAAAAGCTCAACCTCCAGTTAGTGTTTTTCGCAGAGATATACAACACATTTTCAATCCTGTTTCAATGTCATTTGTAGTGTAATTTCATGTACAATTTCCAATAACAAACTGTTTTGAGTTCTACCTCTATTCTAACTACCACATCTTTGGTTCAGTGAATTATGCTGGATACAAAGCGGGGAAGTTTCTCTGACGCTTTTTGACAGGGATTCTGAAACAGAAGTCTCAGAAGCCTTTTCCACCATAGGCTCCAATGGGCTTTCACATAGAACTTGCAAACCTGAATACCTACAGTCTAGATGTGAGAAGCACATTCTGTTGCCTGTTACCATACAATTAAACATCCTTGTAAAAGCTCAACCTCTACTGAGTGTTTTTGCCATAGATATACAACACATTATCAAGCCTGTTTGAATACCATTTGCAGTGTGATTTCGTGTCAAATTTCTGATAATAAACTGTTTGGAGTCCTACCTCTCTTCTAACTACCACATCTTCGGTTCAGTGAATTATGCTGGATTCTAAGCGGGGAAGCTACTCTGACCCTTTTTGACAGAGATTGTGAAACAGAAGACTCAGAAACTTTTTCCACCATAGGCTCCAATGGGCTTTCACATAGAACTTGCAAACCTGAATACCTACAGTCTAGATGTGAGAAGCACATTCTGTTGCCTGTTACCATACAATTAAACATCCTTGTAAAAGCTCAACCTCTACTGAGTGTTTTTGCCATAGATATACAACACATTATCAAGCCTGTTTGAATACCATTTGTAGTGCAATTTCACAGATAATTTCCAATAACAAACTGTTTTGATTTCTACCTCTATTCTAACTGCAACATCTTCGGTTCAGTGAATTATGCTGGATTCTAAGCGGGGAAGCTACTCTGACCCTTTTTGACAGAGATTCTGAAAGAGAATTCTCAGAAGCCTTTTCCACCATAGGCTCCAATGGGCTTCCACATAGAACTTGCAAACCTAAATACCTACAGGCTAGATGTGAGAAGCACATTCTGTTTCCTGTTCCCATACAGTTAAACATCCTTGTAAAAGCTCAACCTCTACTGAGTGTTTTTGC
>NW_007756461.1:6895-7119 GCF_000696425.1 Galeopterus variegatus | reverse complement strand
AATCCAGGAAAGCATTTAGGATGCAGGGCTTGGCACATAGTAAACACACCATAAATTTGCTATTATCATAATTACTGTAATAAAAGTATGCAGAGTCACATTTCTAAACTTCCTTTTGAAGACATCCCATGCAGTCATCTAGAAGAACACCAGAAGGGTTGTTTTAAACAATGATATTGACACACTCCAGAAAAGCATAGTTTAGAATGTTGACTACTCATGTT
>NW_007756461.1:0-1512 GCF_000696425.1 Galeopterus variegatus | reverse complement strand
CTCCAACATGGTGCTGAGGCACCAAGAATTCAACACCATCCACAGTCTTATCATTCCCCTCTTCTGGGTTCTTCTCCACAACCCATCCAAGCCACTTCAGAGATATCTGGATGAATGCCATAAAACTTGACTAATGCGTACCCTCGGTTGCAATCAAGATTATTTTAAGAAGATTTACTCTGGGGAAAAAGATCCAGAGGGATAAGGTTGAGGCATTTGAAATCTCTGTTTTAAGTTGTAACCCACCTCATAAAAACATCAAAAGCTAGATGGAAATTTCTTTGCCAAAACCAGTCTTATGAAATAATGCATTTTGGTATATGCTGAGGAACCACTAACAAGAACTACAACCCTTAAATATCTGCATCTATTTAAAGCCATACACTCATGAATGGGCATGAGTGTAATTCATTCTAAACTTATTCTCATTGCTTAAAATTAAGGGCAGTGGCATCCATCTTGTTTATTCATAGCAGGGTGATTGTCATTAGAAGAATACATTTGAATATATTCGATTCTTTTACATTTACATTCCTACCAGGAAAGCAAACCCAAACCAGGAGATGCTTATGCACAAGTGTAGGCACACATGCTCACACCAGGAAATGAAACCTGAATTCTTTGTAATGATTGCAAAATGCTAATTATGACTATTATACCACCTTATGCAAAATATTGGCTTTAGGGGTGGTAGAAGTTTAAGATGTGCTCTTTTTGGAAGGAAGTGATTCTGAATATTAGTGATTTGTCCTCCCTACCTCCTTCTTGGTGATTCACCGAGAAAGGTAAATCATCTAGTTTGCTACTAAAAGAATTGGACATTCTTACCCAACTCGAAATATTGTTATTTTTATATTGCTTCAGGAACTTTAAAATAATAATGCACTGGTTACCTCTGCAAAATTGGGTGGATGAGAGGACAGGTGACTGCAAAACTACACAAGAGAGCTTTCTGTAGTGAAGGGAAATTTTCTATAACTTAATTGAGGTGGTTACATGGGTATGTGCATTTGTCAGAACTCATCAAACAGTACACTGTATTTTAAAATGAGAAGAAAATAAAGGTGAGGAGCCAAAATCGAGTAGAAACTTATAGGCTGTGGGAAAGGATTTGGATTTCACTATATGTGAGATGCAAATTCATTGGAGGTTTTCCAGCAAAGGAGTGACATGATCTCATTTATGTCTTGAGGCAAACTCTGTCTGCGATATGGCTGGTGCACTGGAGCAGGTAAAAGCTGTAGGAAAGAGACCATCCAGAGGGCTATCACAATATTCCTGGACAGAGTTGGTGGCTGGGCCACAGTGGCCACAGGGCTCACAGTGGAGGTGGTGAGGAGCATGGTGCTCCTGCCCCACACCGTGCACTCTGATATCCAGATCCCCCTGCACAGGTGTGAAGGATTTCAATGCCAGCTGCTGGAAAGGTTTGGTTGCCAACACCCAGAATTGTCTCTTCTGAAGGGAGCCACCTGCTCCTTTCCTGGGGCAGCCCAGACACAATTATAGGTT
>NW_007756460.1:6999-7797 GCF_000696425.1 Galeopterus variegatus | reverse complement strand
CTCCGGCAAGTTTCCCCGAAGTCCAGCAGGCAGGGCACGAGAGCCACGTGATCCCTCCAACCAATGAATGAGCAAGGATCTAGTGAGCTCAGGAAAATCAAGCCCATTACTAAGTAAGTGACTTCAGTGGTATATACAGTGACTATTTATGGCAAATGCATGCATTTCTGAGCACGTTTTTATTTGATCCTTTTGAGATTAATTTCAGAATTGTTCTGTGCTATAGTAAAGATGTCCTACCTCTTAGAATTCAACAAAACTCCTAAAACCGTTGATAAGAATTGTACATACTTCTAAGGGCCAATTTTAAGAGTTTACAAATATCTTCTGAAATCTGAATTTAGTTATGGATAATGATAAAATGCGGCTTTCTCTAAACTTTGTTCATTAGATTCATAGGGTGTTCTATCTGAGAAGAATGCGATTGTTCATTGCATTTATAATGAAATTCATTAGTGCAAAAATAAAATGCATTAATATTTTGTTTGTAACTATTAAGCACTTCTAGACTGTGAGTTTTGAGTCATTGCTCTGTTTCTGCAGCTTCTTTGCTTCTTTTCTCAGATCACCGGCCTCACAGCCACTCACATGTGACTGTGTACACACCTGGATGGATGCCCCTTAAACAGCAGGGGAGGGACAGCCTCCAGGTGATGTGTTCTTTCTGGAAGCAAATACACCTCAGTGCATGATCTAACCAAACCACCATCACTTAGATGTAGCAATAGAGACAGAGAGGCCCTGAACTCTCCTGACTTTCTGTCCAGGTCTCACCTATAGATGCTCTCGATGGCTGCG
>NW_007756460.1:0-1484 GCF_000696425.1 Galeopterus variegatus | reverse complement strand
AAAATGATTGAGCTTCTCTGTGCTTCAAATTCCTCCTCCACAAAATGGAAATGATAATAGCATCTACCTTAGAGGGTTGATCTGTGCATTAGACAAGATAATACTAATAAAGCACTTTGTGCAGTGTTTGGCCCATACTAAATGTTTGATAAATGCTAACTGTTATTATTATTACTATTATTCACCTCTATACTCTCAAGGCCTAGAACAAAAGCCAAATCACAACAGGAGGAAAAAGTGGCAGCTGCCAAGAGAACATGTCAACTTCCAGAGCTAGATGCAGAGATTGGAGGCCCTGAATTAGCAGGAAGGAGAAAGAGCCACTGAAACCACCCAGTTATCCACTCACTTATTCATTCAAAGACCACCACTGGGGACCTGCTGGGTCCAGGCTCTGTGCTCGACTTGAGGATTATGTCTGTGAATAAAACCAACAGGGTCCCTGCCCACACGGAGCTTCCAGTCTAGTGGGAGAAACAGACCTTAAACAATTAATTGTATAAATAATTATTTAATTACAATTGTGATAAGTGACACAAAATACAATACAGAGGGCTTAAGAATATTTTAAAAGGGGAATTGCCATAGCCCAGGGCTGGGGTTTGGGGACACTGGAAACTGGGGAGTAGGCAACCAGGAAACCACCCCGCATGGGAGGCAGAGGGATTTGGTGAGAGAAGTCGTGCTCTGTTGGCCTGTGGAGGATGAGGCCACGTGAGCATTTACACAGGCAGATGGAGGCCAAGGTCATTACATCCCCTTGGGATGTGCAGTTGTTGTCCATTTTCCCTGCCATCATACAGTAANGGAGGGCATCAAAAGGAGCAACCCCAGTGCTCAGCAGGCTCTTCCCATATCACAAAAGGTTTTTATTATCAAAGCAGGTATCCCTTGGAATTCCCCTTCACTGTGCTTGCTGACCGTGGTGGGTGTGATAGTTAATTTCATGTGTCAACTTGACTATTAATTTTATGTGTCAACTTGACTGGGCTAAGAGATGCCCAGATAGCTGGTAAAGATTTATTGCTGGGTGTGTCTGTGAGGGTGTTTCTGGGAGAGAGCAGCATTTGAATTGGTAGACTGAGTAAAAAAGACCTGCTTTCAGCAATGTGGGTGGGCATCATCCAATCTGCTGAGGGCCTGAGTAGAACAAAAAGGCAGAGGAAGGGTGAAGTTGCTCTCTTTGGGACCCGGGACACCCGTCATCCTCTCCACCTCTCCAACATCAGAATTACTGGTTCTCAGGCCTTCAGACTCTGGGACTTACATCAGTGGCCTCCCCTATCCACTTGCTAGGGGCTCCCCTGGTTCCCAGGTCTTCAGACTCAGAGTGAATCACACCACCGGCTTTCCCAATTCTCCAGCTTGCAGGTGACAGATGGTGGGACTTCTCAGCTTCCCTAACCATATGAGTCAATTCCCGTAGTAAATCTCCTCTTGCATATATGTACATATATCCTGTGGGATCTGTTTCTCCCTGACTA
>NW_007756459.1:4263-7120 GCF_000696425.1 Galeopterus variegatus | reverse complement strand
GCTGACAACACCAAGTCAAGGGTTAAGATCCCCTTACCGGTCCTCTTTAAAAAAAAAAAAATTCGAAAAGGATTATTACAGTGGGGAGGAGGAACTATTGTAATAGGGAGAACCCTGTGGTCATAAGAAATGCAAGCTTTCAAAAGTGAGGCAAAAATGGGTTTTCTTTTAGAGAGAGGAGTGAACGAGACTAGAAAGAACCAGGTGTGGAGAGGTGGGGTGAAAGGGTGGTGTGATGGGCTAGTAGGTCAGATGGCTATGCTCAGGGAGTGCCCTTAATGAGGGCCTGTGTGCTGGCTCAGACTAAGGGTAGGCCAAAATTCAGGGTCTTGGGGGAAGAAGAGAAGTTTAGTAACTAAAATTTAGTTAATTAGCATTTTGTTCCTGTTGGTCAATAGGGACAAAACAGTTCAGCTATCATATGGGCAAAGCACTGTCATAAGTAAAGAAGGCAGGAAGCCCAGAGTCTTATCTAAATTGTAAGGGAAAGGGTCGTTCCCTGCAGGAGCTATTTTCCGGAACACAAAAGGGTGAAGGGATTTCCTATCCCTCAGGTTAAGTTTAACATTGTCAAATAACATAGGCATTACTTAGATTCAGATTCCTATTAAGGGGTAAAAATTTAGTATACTTTGTATGTCAAAGGCACACCTACGGGATTTGAGTTTTATTTGAACACCTAGGTTGAGTCATCTACTCTAACACACCCACATTCAGATACCAGACAAAGACTTGTATTTATGAATTTGTTTGGAGCATAGTCATTTCATTGTTCTCAAAGCTGCTCTCATTACAATTTAATGCCAGGACTAGTCACTAATAAAAATGGTTGCCATATGCTAAAATTGTTGCGGAAAGTGGAAGACCTCAGGCAAAGCAAATAGAAGATAGACTTCAAACCAGTAGATTGAAAACTGTGGCGTTAATGTTGCTAATTCAGGATAAAATGGTGAAGCAACTTAGATTTTCTCAATTCGAGGGTAGAAAAAGCTGATATTTTAGCCATCAAGTCAAGAGATAGGCATCACAGCCACAAACAAGTTCGCGTACCTTTCCAGAAGAGGGATATTACTTCAGTAATGAATCTCTAGTACTTTTTTCTTCTTTTTCATGTTGTTTTGATTGGTGAATGTGATTATTTACCATCATGTATAAGTTATTAGTGCCATTGAAGTGAGCAGGACCAAAGCCATGTTGGGACCTAAAATCACATATGCTCTAAAATATTTTAAAAGGACACAGTTTTTTTTCTTGGCATGCATTTCTCTGAGTTCCCTCTTTTCTCATGGTTATTTGATATTTTTAACCTTTGTTATGGCACAAGTTGACATTATTTACATAAAAGTAAAGTTTTTTTTCCAGCCAGCCGGGAGCTGCAGACTTGCAATGAGGCATGTACTCTACAGACCCTGATATTTTTAACCTTTGTTATGGCACAAGTTGACATTATTTACATAAAAGTAAAGTTTTTTTCCAGCCAGCCGGGAGCTGCAGACTTGCAATGAGGCATGTACTCTACAGACCCTGAGAAACCAAGGAAGGCATCAGGAAAGCTATGCTGATTCCACCCTGAATCAGGACCTTGAGATAATAGCAGGGATGTCATCTCAAGGTAACAGCAAGAACAAAAACCAGATGGAGCCTTGGTGAGACCTTGTACCTGGTTCCTTGCATGGAGCCCCTGTGGCTCATGGCCCCCTCCTTCCTGCCCTCTTACTATCCAGGGAGACAAGAACAATTTCTTGACTTCATAATTCCCATTTTTTTTTCTTTTTACTTTAACTCTGCAGATAATTCTAGCCACTTTAGTGTTTTTTGTTTTGTTTTGTTTTGTTTTTGGCAGCTGGCCAGTATGGGATCCAAATCCTTGACTTTGGTGTTATAACACCACACTCTAACCAACCGAGATAACTGGCCAGCTCCTACTTTAGATTTTTAAAAGTGAGCACTTATAAGAACATTTCATTAAAAAAATACATTTAACTGAAAAAGAAGTTAAGTGAAATACTCATACATAGAGTTATCAAGAATACCAGAATATCAAGAAAATAATTACACTTCATAGTTTTGTCACAAGACAAAATTACAACAAATTTAAAGATCTTAATTGGCTTTATTTGCAATTCTAGATTGGACAACACTTTATTCCGTAAAGTAGAATAAGTGTTCCAAAAGCAGAGGAGGTTAGTTTTATAGAAAAAGAAGGCCTGCAGAAAGCAGAAACAAAGAACAAGAAGCAAATTGCTCACTTCAAAGTTACTTACCTTGTAAGGCAGATACAGGGAAACAGAACAATAGAGAAATAACTGATTGGTTAACATCAGGTTACTTCAAGTTATTTTTTGGTGGGGGGCAGGAGGCAGCTGGCCAGTGACCTTAGGGTTATGAGTCTGTGCCCTAACCAAATGAGCTAACTGTCCAGCCACTTTTTTTTTTTTTTAACAATGGATAATTTGTTAAAATAGTTTACTTAAGCATCTGTAATGTTGACTTTATCCTCAACTTCTGGCTCAAAACTGACAGAGATAATCTGCTTAACAATCTCGAAAGGGTTATGCAAGTCAACAAGTCACTTATGGATTCTTGTCTGGAAAAGATCCCACATCTCAGAATCTTCACCACAGGGTGTTTTTCTTGTAGTGATTTTCAGTCTTGGTAGGTATCTGAACTGCCCAGGATTGCTTCCATTGCTGGCAGCATTGCGTGGTTCTCCAGCATACAAAAACGAATACCCATTAAATGAAACAAATACCCATTAAAAAGTATTTACTCTTGGGCCGGCCTGTGGCTCACTCAGGAGATTGCGGTGCTGATAACACCAAGGCCACGGGTTCGGATCCCATATAGGGATGGCCGG
>NW_007756459.1:2429-3060 GCF_000696425.1 Galeopterus variegatus | reverse complement strand
CCGTAGCCGGTCCCGGTCCGGTACGGGCACGACACTGAGGGTTGCGATCCGTTGCCAGTCAAGAAAAAAAAAAAAAAAGATAAATTTATTTTTAGTCCATAAAAAATATTTGGAATGATAAATTATTACTATACATTATGTGTGATGTTCATCTGAACATAGATATGTGAATGTAGGATTATTATTTTTAGGTAACTTCTAGACTTAATACAGTGAGAATCACAAATTAAATGGGGGCTGGCTGGTTAGCTCAGTTGGTTAGAGTACAGTGTTATAATACCAAGGTCAAGGGTTCAGATTCCCATACTGGAAATCTGCAGAAGAAAAAAAGTTAAATGGGTTTAATTAATTAATTTTTACAAGAGCTGACTGGTTGCTGAATCAGTTATAACTTGGTGCTGATAACACCAAGGTCAAGGGTTTGGATCCTGTACTGGTGTGTCTCCAAAAAGTAAATTAATAAATAAAGATTTACAGCCACATTCTACTAAATCAATATACTAATAAGGACAGTTTTATTTTATTTATTTATTTTTTATTTTATTTTATTTTATCTTTTTTTTTTTTCTCTAAAAGATGACCGGTAAGGGGATCTTAACCCTTGACTTGGTGTCAGCACCATGCTCACCCA
>NW_007756459.1:0-313 GCF_000696425.1 Galeopterus variegatus | reverse complement strand
TTACTAGCAAAAGGCCATTGCGATTACCAGAATAATTTAATGAATTTAAAAATGTGTTACATAAGGGGGTGGGAAAAAAGTAAAATAAATTAAATTAAAATTAAAATGTGTTACATAAGAACTAGTTTTCTTTTTTTCAAAACTCAAAATTTTTATATCAGAAAGCATTGTTAGTAAATATAACTTCAGTTAATGTCCTTTTTTTTCCCATTTTCGTTAACTTCACTTAATGTCTTAATATAAGACACAGTGTGGGCCGGCCCCGTGGCTCACTTGGGAGAGTGCGGTGCTGACAACACCAAGGCCACGGGTT
>NW_007756458.1:6675-7120 GCF_000696425.1 Galeopterus variegatus | reverse complement strand
ATCCCAGAGAAACAAGAGCAGAGCCCAGCATACAGGGAGTGTTCAATCAATATTAGTTAAGAAATGAATATTGAATAATCATATATTTATGTAATTCCCGAAAAGAATTTGAAATGATATTAAAAACTAATTCACACATATAACCTGCTAATGGTGAAGAATAATAACTTTGAAAAAAAATGATGAATGCTGCGGATAACTGAGATAATTGTTACTGGATTTGAAGGCAAAATAGTCTTGTAGCACCTCTTAAAAATCCGAATTATTTTAGGCCTGCTGCTTTATTATAACCAACCTACAGGCCACTTATAGAAACTCTGAGCCCCATTTTGACCTGCTGGTTAAACCCAGGTGTGAAAGTAATTTCTGTTTCTCCACCCTCCCCTTTCCCTGTGTCCTGAAAGGACACTTGTATGCTGGGTATTCCCACTGACCCCTTCCTCCC
>NW_007756458.1:0-1317 GCF_000696425.1 Galeopterus variegatus | reverse complement strand
GTCTAGAGGGCACCTCCTCTTAAGCGTGCCAGCTCCCATCCAGCCTCCAGTAACATTTATCCTTCCTTTTGGCCTTCTGTGCTTGAGGTATGTAATGGCTTCCCTCTCTTGCTAGCACTTCAGCATCACCTCCTTACTCTCTTCATCCAGCTCACACCTGTTAAGACTCCTTTCATCCAAATGTCTTTAAAACCCCAGCTGAATGTACCTCCTGTTTCCTGACCTGTCTGTGTCTTGTCTGTCTGTCTTTGCTCCTGTTTCCCTCTTGATTCAACAATTTCTCATGAGTGCAGAATCAAACCCAACGTGAATTTTACCAGAGCTCACAATTCCACATACAAATAATTTCTCTTTCCCAACATTGAAGAGATACCTTTATTTAACCAAAATGTGTTTTGAGTGCCTACTGCATGTCAGAGCAATAAGGAAGAGTCCTTCCTGTTAATTGCATCATTTCTAGTATAGATGAAACAATGGGTAGATACCATGCAGTGGTCTGAGCAGTCTATTAAAGGAAGAGGGAATCATTACAGGAAGTTTATCCCACATGCCCACCCATAAGAAAGCTTTCGACTTGGACAGTCATGTTTTGAAACATATGATGGAAGACAGTCTAAGACCTGGCAGTGCCCTGAACAACTCCAACAGATTTAGCTCAGAAGAAACAAAGCAAAAAAACACTTAAAGTAAAAAAAAATTCCTTAAAAATTACAAAAATGTATTTCAACTTATTAATGAGCCAAATAAAGGAAGAAAGCTCTCGTCCTAATTATCCCAAGTCTGGGAGAATAGCATGGAGAGCTCTGCCCTGGTCTTGAATTTATTTCAGTAGGATTCACCTGGACACCATGAGTTTGATATTATTGAACTCATGCCTCTTGCTAACTTTATGACAAGTTCATAAGAACACAGGATTACATGGATGTATTTGTTTAAAACAATGATAATACATGCCTAGCATTTTTAACTTGGCTGAGGACATTCTGCTGAGACATAGTCCCCACTAGAAGGGACTCTAACAGGGATTCTTCAGCTTTGGTCACAGACCTTGGCATACTGGGCCTCGGCCTTTTGTCTTGATATAGCCTTTTCTCTCCACTACTTTCTGTCATCACACCCAGGGTCCTTTATTAATTCAAGTTTCTCATGATATCCTTATTTAGTTCTTACCTAATCCTGCTCCATTTTAATCTTATTTAACCCTAGCTCTCATTTTGCCAACCTGATTGGCAATGACCCATAACACTTACTTCCTGGCTCACTTTGAGTAGAAAGTCCATTTTAGGCCCCAGAAAATGACCACAGGCAAGCTTTTTT
>NW_007756457.1:6920-7120 GCF_000696425.1 Galeopterus variegatus | reverse complement strand
GCAGGTGTTGGGAGTAGGCCTTGGAGGGGGGACAAAGCATGGGGGTATCTAAGAGGGAAAAAGGGGTAGAAGAAAATGAACAGTGAGCTAGAGAGGCTGCCCATAAGTGAGGAGATGTCTGTCCCTCACCCTCTATGTATATTCAACCAGAACATCTCTTTCATTCCGTGTTTACTACATTCTAAGTGTTTCACAAAACA
>NW_007756457.1:2992-3242 GCF_000696425.1 Galeopterus variegatus | reverse complement strand
AACTAAGGGGGAGTCCCTATACACCAAGCAGTGGGGCCCAGTGCAGAGCCTGTGTCCACCTGGAGGAGGCACCTTATTCTAATTCTAATCAAGGAGACTTAGGACCCGTGCTGTCCTTGATGCCAGCAGAGTGCTGTGATCAGATTTGTGGTTTTGACCCTTCTCTCTGGCTGCAGGATTTACTGGATCAAGGAAGGGGAGGGGATGCAGAGTACTGAGGGTGTCCAGCGGCTTGCATGAACCACCTGGA
>NW_007756457.1:0-846 GCF_000696425.1 Galeopterus variegatus | reverse complement strand
GCATTTTGTTTATCTGTTTGTCAGTTGATAGACATTTAGGTTGTTTATGCATTTTGGCTATTATAATAATGGTGTTGTGATCATTCATGTACAAGTTTTTGTGTGGACATATGTTTTCATACAAAATTGCTGATTCAAATGGTAACTCTCTGTGTAACCTTATGAGGAGTTGTCAGACTATTTTCCAAAGTGGTTGTACCATTTTACAATACCAGGAGCAGTGCTTGAGAGTTCAAAATTTCTCCACAGCCTTATCAACACTTGTTATACCCCAATTTTGATTATAGTCATCCTAGTGGGTGTGAAGTGGTATCTCAGTGTAGTCTCTCTGTAATACNACTGATTTATTCTCTGGCACTATGGTTTTGCTTTTCCCAGAATGTGGTAGCTGTAATCCTAAGTCATGCAGCTTTTTAACTCTGCCTTCTTCATCTAGCATTGTGCACTTGAGATTCATCCATATTGTTGCTTTTCCTTTTTGTTGCAAGTAGCATTTCATTGCGTGGATCTACCACCCTGGGAACACCTGCTCTTATGCCAAGTAAAGTTTGAAGGCCCCCTTGAAAGAATCAGAGACCAGGTCCTCTCCCGTGCCAGGGGCTTCTATAGCTTGAGAGACCTTTCCATGCCTCCCTCTGTCTGCCAGCATTGTAGGAAACCCAGCCTATTCCTTTTGCAGGTCCCTCTGAGCTGAAGAGCTGGGCCCATATCCTGTGAGCTGGAGCCCCTGTGCAGCAGAGACCCACCTGGGATTAGAATTTCTCTGTGCTGTGGCTCTGACATGCCATTTGTGAGAAGCAGTGTGTGTGGGCTACAGCCCAGTGAGGCAGGTGGGGCCTGGACTGC
>NW_007756456.1:6379-7120 GCF_000696425.1 Galeopterus variegatus | reverse complement strand
AGCAAGACCAAATCAGAGAAAATCTGGAATGAATGACTGGAGAAAAACATTCCAGACAGTTAAATATATACGTAAGATGGTTTGGCTATTTGTGCCTAACATTTTAAGAATACTGTATCCAAAGAATTATTATTTGATTAAAAGTTAAGAAAAGACAAGTGCTTTCACACCTAAGCAATTAAGCATTATCTTAGTCTGTATGGGTTGCTATAACCAAATATCACAGACTGGGTGGCTTATAAACAACAAATTGAATTCTCACGGTTCTTGGGGCTACGAAGTCCGAGATCAGGGTGCCAGCCGATCAGGCGTGTAGTGGGGGCCTGCTTCCTGGCTCTGAGCCGGACACCTTCTCACTGCATCCTCACTGGGTGGAAGCGGGAATGGAGCTCTCCACGACCTCTTACATAAGGACCCTTCATCTCCTGGTCACCTCCTAAAAGCCCTACCTCCAAATACCATCACATTGGGAATTAAGTTTTTACATATGAAATTTGGGGGGACACAAACATTCAGTCTATACAAACCATTTCTTTGACATAATAAATACAGAGAAAATTTTCATACGACAGAGTATTGTTATGTTCTTTTCATATATATATATATATATATATATATCCATATATATATATATATATATATGGTCTTTGTGAATTTGAACTTTGTAAATCCTGTTCTTGGTCAAGTCCATATCCATGTCAGTCATTTTGTATTATTAAAAGACTTTGTTGTGTGCTGTTT
>NW_007756456.1:818-1195 GCF_000696425.1 Galeopterus variegatus | reverse complement strand
TTTGGAGGCTAGGAAGTCCAAGGTCCAGGAGGCACATCTGGTGAGGGCCTTCTTAGGGGGACCTTTCTACAGAGTCCCGTGGAGAAGCAGGGTGTCACACAGCAAGAGCACTTTTTAACCTGCTCACTTGCTCTTCTTATAATGCCACCAGCCCACACCCGTTAGTCCATTAACCCATTCATGGGTGAATGGATTGATTCGTTCATGAGAGCACAGTCCTCAAGATACAATCATTTCCCAAAGGCCCCACTAGAATGGGATACTGTAGTGGGATTTCCCCCACTCTTAACATTGTTACAATGGGGATCAAGCCTCGATGAGTTTTAGGGGGACATTCAAACCATAGCAGACCTGCATTGCCTACAGTTTTCTATTGT
>NW_007756456.1:0-721 GCF_000696425.1 Galeopterus variegatus | reverse complement strand
TAAAGACCAACATATCCAACTAAAAGAGGCAAAAGTAAATGGATCCCTATGAGAAGGAAATAAGAGAGTTTGTGGGGGGAGCTGCTATTTTCCAAAACAAACCAAAACATTTTCTGACTGTTCAAACTATGCATTTGTAACTAATAAAAACAAGCAATAGACTTATAGGCATAGAGTAGTGATATTAGACCCATTCATTTCTTCTTCAGTTTATATTTTTACGTGCTAAATTGCTTTCTGTTCTATGAAGAACTTTCATTAAATGTCAGAATTTCATACAAGGATAAAATAGAGATAAACTAATATAAAGACTCTAGGCTTTGCCTCCGTGTTGTTGTTGTTTTTATGAAGGTTTAAAAAAATGCATTTTAAAGGCCAATGCAGGTTTTTGTGCCACAGCATTTTATAGTCTGTCTTCAGTATCATCCCATGTTCTGTGTAGCAAGAATAAAATTCTGTCACCGCTTTGGCTGTGAGGTAGGAGAAGTACTGAATACTCAAGCAGACGTCTTTGAAAAGACAAATGAAGGTGAGGAATATTCACAGTCAAAATCTACGTATGTATTTATTTATTTATATTTTCTGCAACTGGCCAGTATGGGGATCCAAATCCTTGACCTTGGTGTTATAACACTATGCTCTAACCAACTGAGCTAAGCAGCCAGCCCCTGAATCTATAAAATTTAGAAAAAACCTGTAATACTATATCATTTTTTTTTTT
>NW_007756455.1:2105-7120 GCF_000696425.1 Galeopterus variegatus | reverse complement strand
GGCTCCGGCTGTGCCTGTGCGCTCTCCGGGGACTGGGGCGCTCTAGACCTTACAGGCCCATTAAAACGTGCAGCCACCCAAATTACTCAAATCTGGTCAGAGGAATTTTTGGGAAATGATGAGGAAATTACTTTCGTTAAACCTGAAGAAGTCTGAGGAAATTCTATAACGGCCTCCTGTTGAGCGACGCTGGGGTGGGGACCAGAAGATTCATTTCTCTTATGAGCAGAACCAGACCTAATGAGCTTAACACGTGCCACGCCGCCTCCTCATGACCTCTGGGTGGGGTAGAGCTGTGTCACAAATTCTCCCTGAAGGCCAGAGAAAAGACTGGTGGGATCGTAGTCTTCAGAGAAATATTGCAATCATTTAATCTGACACTTTCATGTTCCACTTGTGGAAACTGAGGCCCGAGAGCAGAAAGGCACCTGGCTCTAAGGCCACAGCTGGTGAGAGGCAGAGGGGCCGGGACCACCAGGGTCTTCCCGGGCCGGTGCTGCCCTGCACGTCTCTAGAGCATCTGTGTCTCTGTGCGACTGGGGCCGTGCACAGCGTTTGTGTCTCCTGTCTCGCTTGAGTGGCTCCCCCAGTCAGCAGGACGGAGAGGAAAGGGATCTCCGAGAAGATAAACCACTGGCCCAAGGTTGCATCGCTGCTGAGCGGTAGAATTAGACCTATACCATGTGTTTTTTATTCTTACTTCCGTGCCTTTCCACAACATGGGGAATCTTGACTCCTAAGCCCCGGGGTGCTATGGGGACAGTTGGGGGTGTGGAAGCAGGGGTCTTCTAGCAAGCTTTGTGGATGCTTAGGCAGCGGGGATGGATGGTGTCCTCTAAGGCCACCGGGGCTGCCCCAGGAGACAAAGGCAGGTCGCGGATAGATGCCAGTGGCTGAGCGTCCCCTCCCGCAGGTCGCTGTCTTCAGGGTCCCGGCTGGGCGTCGTGCTGGAGCATAAGCGCGGGACACAGCCGGGCCGTCTGCTCGTTCTTACACGCAGGTGTTTTCTCCTGCGTATTGCTCTGTCTCTCTCTTACAATTTATGCTTTGCCACTTTGCTTTGGGTTCTCAAATACTGTCACATTCATCTGCATGTGTTCCCCTCTCCCCACCTTCCAGTCCCCAGAAAAATGAGCACTGTGTTAGTTCTCAGAAATGTCGTCTCCTGGAACCAGGGAATTACTACAGGGACCATGGTTCTTGAAGAAGCCATCGCAGTGGGGGACCAATGTGCCCTATACCGAGAGACCTCCTGTGTCATGGCGGGTGGGCTTTCTACCCTGCCCGGTGGGTGTTGTTGCAGACAGACAGGGAGATACAGAGAGAGAGAGAGATAGATAGATATGCAGAGAGACAGAGAGACCAGGCGAGAGGGAGAGACAGAGACAGGGAGACAGGAAGAGAGGGAGAGACAGAGACAGGGAGAGGGAGACAGAGATAGAAAGAGGGAGNGCTTCCACCCAGTGGCTTTTGTCCCCTCCATAGGCCTGCTTCAAGTGTCCTGTGTCACAGAATACTGGGACGACAAGTGGATTTTAAAACCATTTAGTGCAACTGGCGCTTGTGATCCCCCCTACAGCAGATGCTGTGAAATCCACTCGGATCATCAGAACCACTTTCTGGAAGTAATAAGGCCTCTCAAAGTGCTGGGGGAGGCATTCAGAGTAACCGAAAGCTTCTGCTCAGAGAGGTGCTTGTTCTCCTAACTCCGCGGGAAACAAGGTGGCATTGCAACTGTCTGCAGGAAGAGCCGCAGCCCCCCTGCCAGATCCGGGCCAGCTCCTGCGACAGATGGCAGAATGACGTCCTCAGCACTGCGGGACCCATCGGGTGGGCTGTAGCGAGGCCGTGGCCCTGGGCCTGTGGGGTTCTCTGTCCATCGGGGGCAATACGGGGGCGTCCACACCACCTGTCCCGGTGGCTGCTTGGCCTGTTATTCTGACTTACTCTTGGTTTCTCCTTCATTTAATAGGTGTAGAAACACCTACGCAACCATCTAATACTTCTCTATGTTTTAATATTCTCCTAGTGCAAGGTTATCTGGGTCCAATTTGGACCAGGATGGGGAATCCATAAACTGAACGAATAATAGATGCAGAGGACACGGGCGGTGTTTCTCAGCCCCCTACAACGTGTCCCTGGAGGTCAGAACTCCAGCAGCCACGCAGAGATGGCACCATGCAGAGCATTTATTTACTTTTGGCCAGGTTTTTTTTTTAAATGTATGCACAAAAATCGTCTGGGATGAAGATGTGAAAAAACAGGAGAGCTGGGTTTCCTCTGCTCAATAATTTTTTAAAAGAGAAAAATCAAACATTCTGTGGAAAGTCTTTTACTATCATCTGATGCCAAAGCCCTGGCCTCCCAGCTCCCAGCTGTGCCGATGCTGTGAAATCCACTCGGATCATCAGAACCACTTTCTGGAAGTAATAAGGCCTCTCAAAGTGCTGGGGGAGGCATTCAGAGTAACCGAAAGCTTCTGCTCAGAGAGGTGCTTGTTCTCCTAACTCTGTGGGAAACAAGGTGGCATTGCAACTGTCTGCAGGAAGGGCCGCAGCCCCCCTGCCAGATCCAGGCCAGCTCCTGCGACAGATGGCAGAATGACGTCCTCAGCACTGCGGGACCCATCGGGTGGGCTGTAGCGAGGCCGTGGCCCTGGGCCTGTGGGGTTCTCTGTCCATCGGGGGCAATACGGGGGCGTCCACACCACCTGTCCCGGTGGCTGCTTGGCCTGTTATTCTGACTTACTCTTGGTTTCTCCTTCATTTAATAGGTGTAGAAACACCTACGCAACCATCTAATACTTCTCTATGTTTTAATATTCTCCTAGTGCAAGGTTATCTGGGTCCAATTTGGACCAGGATGGGGAATCCATAAACTGAACGAATAATAGATGCAGAGGACACGGGCGGTGTTTCTCAGCCCCCTACGACGTGTCCCTGGAGGTCAGAACTCCAGCAGCCACGCAGAGATGGCACCATGCAGAGCATTTATTTACTTTTGGCCAGGTTTTTTTTTTAAATGTATGCACAAAAATCGTCTGGGATGAAGATGTGAAAAAACAGGAGAGCTGGGTTTCCTCTGCTCAATAATTTTTTAAAAGAGAAAAATCAAACATTCTGTGGAAAGTCTTTTACTATCATCTGATGCCAAAGCCCTGGCCTCCCAGCTCCCAGCTGTGCCCTGGGTCGCGGGGGTCTGGCAGAGCCTCCATCTCACTGTGGACAGGGCAGTGCGTCCTGGGGGCAAGGGACAGCAGGGCAGGAGGCATCGATGTCATTTTGGGTCACTGTGCCCTTCTCTGCTGTCCCGCCTATGCCCCTGCATCCGCTGTGGCAGAACTAAACCCCCCTTCTCACGCAGTACTGCCACTCCTGACCTGGAACCAGCAGGGTCGGCATCCCCTGGGTGGGGGTTACCCTCAGCCTCCTCTGTGTTCCAGGGCAGCCCAGGTGGCTGCAGGCTCCCACGTGTCCCAGGGAGATGAGGGATGGGGTGCCTCAGACACTACCTGGGGTGTGGTGTGTTTTAGAAAAGCAGTCACTGGGAGAGCCCCTTGAAATCAGGCGCAGCGGCACAACTGAAGCAGGATTCAAAGGGGACGCGAGCTCTCGGCTGGGAAAGTAAGTCCTCCCCGAACTGCAGCCTGCAGGTCCCCACCCGTGCCCATGTCCGGTGATGGCATGGGGCCCTCATCCTGTCCCCAAGGCTGTCCTGCCACCAGCCCGCATTCCGTGCTTGGCTCCCCATCGCCACGGCACCCCGTCCTCCCGCTCTTTCCTGTCCCCAGCCTGACACTGCTTGATGACAGGTGACAGCGTCCGTCTCTCAGCGAGGCGCGTCGGTATTACGCTCTGGCTAGTCGGGTACTCGAGCCCGGGGTTTCCAGCTTTTACATTTTTCCAGGTTAGAGAAGCCGGGTGCACGCGCCTGGCAGCGTGACTGATGGACACGGTGTGCGCGCGACCAGTCTGGGCATTTAAGTGCGAGCTCGAGGATGCACCCCACCCTCTCGCCGCCTTCGTCCTCGCAGTGGCCCTGCGGCCCAGAGCCCACCGGGCCTCCACCCCGCGGAGCCCGAGGGACCAGCATCCCAGAGGCACCTGTCATGGCGGAACTTAATTCAACTAATGTGCAGGGAGTGGCAGATGTCCGTCAGGCACTGCTCCTCAAAGCAGGCTCGAGCTCAGGGTGCGAGTGACCACTGCCCAGGCCAGCCCTCCTGGACCAGCGCCCCTCCATGCCATAGGATGTCACTCGTGCTGCCCCACAGGTCTCGGCAAAAGGAGGCAGACTCTGTGACCAGGGATTATTCCATGGCCTTTTCCATGATGCTGACCTGGCAGCCATGCCCTTGGTCCCGCTGACCTGACTAGGGTCCCCACCAAGGATCCCAGGGCAGGGTGCCACATCCCGCCACAGTTTTCTCTCTTCCCCTCTGCCACTTTCCCTCAGGGCTGGCCCCTCGCTTTGCCAGGAGGACCGCAGTGCTCCTCGGACAGGAGCCAGCCCTGGGGACACGGCCTGTGCCGATGGTGCCCGTTGAGCCAAGAGCCCAGGCAGGGACACTTCACACACGCCCTGAGAGGGGGGATGTCCGCTCACGTCTTACCTTGTACATGTTGCAGAGCCCAGGCTGGCTGCGCACATAAGAGGGCAGAGGGCTCCTGCTCTGCTTTAGCCAGGGTACCTGCCAGAGGACACAGAGCGGGTGGCATGAGTCCGTGTGGGCGCGAGCAGAGCCCCAGGTCCTGAGTGAATCTCCTCTAGGTTGGGCTTGGCCAGACCCCAGACGGTGAGGGGTGAGCAGGGAGAGGAAGGATTAAAGGGAGACCAGTCGGCAGAGAGGGCATGAAGACGGATGGATGGACCGGCCAGAGGCCTGGGAAGAGAGAGGAGACAGGCCGGGCTCAGAGGACCCAGGGCAGGATGCATGCCCAGAAATAAAGGAGCGAAAGGAAAGATTTAGGGAAAAACTTCTGTCCTCTAGTCTGTTCTGGGGCCCATTCTCAAAT
>NW_007756455.1:0-407 GCF_000696425.1 Galeopterus variegatus | reverse complement strand
ATGACATGGATTCTTTTAAAACAGGTTAACAGCAGTGGGTGTGCACGGAGATGAACAGGAGTTGTGGCTCAGGAGATGTTAGTGCATTCTAGAAATGTTGTAAAGGGAACATACAAGGTTTCCAGAGCAAGTCTGCGGTAAGCGTGTGCTTAGCTGTACATCTTATAGTCCAGAGGCTATTTCTACACTAGCCAGAATCATTGGTGACTTTGATCCCTGGGTTTCAGTGCTTAAAGAGTAAGAAAATTGAGGATTCACTGTAGAGTAGGTCTCAGGGAACAAGACTGTGGCAGTTTACTGTCTTGATAAGGCTTGGCTATCCCCATACGGGCTTGACCCCTCCACCGGTGGTGAATGGGAAGTCCATGCTATAAACTGGGTCAACGGGCAAAGAAGAATCTTCTACT
>NW_007756454.1:0-7121 GCF_000696425.1 Galeopterus variegatus | reverse complement strand
GGGAGCGCCGCCGCGCTTCCCAAGCGGCGCACCATCCAGTGCGCCACCGGGCCGGCCCCAGGTTTTTCTGAGCATAGGACCCAACAAGCAGTAGGCAGCGAAGAAATACCTGTTAAAAGGATGAGAAGAAAGAAATAGGAAGACAAAGAACAAGAAAAAAAGGACAGAACGAGGAAAGGAGAAGGTCGGGAGAGAGGTGGACCGAGGGCGTGGGAAGGAGAGACAAACCGACAGACAGGCTGAGAGGCTGAGAAGCCGAGACAGGGTGCAAGAATCCCCCCACAGCAGGGCCGGCTGCTGGGCCCAGCCGGCTGGAGGGCAGCCTTGTCACGCCAAGGTCCGAAGTGTGGGTCCCCACACCGGGGCTGTGCAAATCAAGAATCAGGCCTGAACTCTGAGACCCTGTCTTCATCTTCCCGCGATAAAGAGGAGAAGGATGGCGGTGCTGCTGGTGCTTTTGTGCATGCGTGTGCTAGGTACCCCTTGCTCTGAGGAAGCAGACACTGGACGACCCCAGGGCTTTCCCTCTTGGGCACAAGGTGAAGCCCTTCCTCGTTCTCAAGCAAAGCATTGGCCGATCCCTGTCCTTGCAGCCCAAGGCTCCCAGTGCCAGCTCCTCGCCTCCCACCCCGCTTACCGTCTGCTCCTCCCTGAGCTCCCTTCCTCCTCTCTTCCCTCCAGGGAGGCAGCAGGCAGGAGCAGAACCCGTGGATGTGGTTGCGGGGTTCCCTGTGTGAGGCCTGGCCAGGCAGGCTGGTGGGTTGTTACGGTCTGAATGTTTGTGTCCTCACCAAACTCACATGTTGAAACCGAATCCTCAGTGTGATGGCGTTTGGTGGGGGCCTTTGGGGGGTGATCAGGTCCTGAGGGGGGAGCCCTCCTGAATGGGATTAATGCCCTTATAAAAGAGACCCCAGAGAGAGACCCTCACCCCTCCACCAGAAGAGGACGCAGCTAGATGGGCCTATCTGTGCTCCAGGAAGCAGCCCTCACCAGGCACCGAATTTACCAGTGCCTTGATCTTGGCCTTCTAGCATCCTGAACTGTGAGAGAGAAATTTCTGTTGTTTAAAAGCCACCACTTAATGGTATTTTGTTATAGTCCTGGATGGACTGAGACTGTTACAGGACAGACTGCTGAGAAACCAAACGTCACTCGAAGCATTGGAGAACTCAAGATTTATTATTACACTAGCAGGCCCAGAGGAGGTCACAGTCCAAAGTCTGAGCCCCTGTTCCAGGCTTGCAAAAGGTTGTATAGGTAACACTCATTTTCTCAAAATCCATGGGGCAGGGGCTAAACTGATATAAAAGGCAGTCAGTGTTACAAAAGCAAAACAAAAAACAAAAAGTGGAAGTACAGGTGCAGGTTTAAGTTTTTCTGGGCTTGTCAATATCAAGACAAAGTTCCTGACTAGATATTAATTATTCATTAGAATCCAACTCACGACTCATCTCCTCTAGTGAATACACCATCCCAGACTTTAATTAATGCTGTATTTTAAATGAGAGGACCAAAGTGATGAAAAGACGACTGGTCCCCACCTTCTTTTTCCTCCTGCCTGCCTGTAGGAGGGTGTGTGACTTTTCCCGGAGCTGGGGAGGTGGGAAGAGTTTCTTCGGGGATTTTCCAGAGCGAGAGCTGTGGAGCTGCAGGCAGGAGGGACAGGAAAGAGGGGGTGTCTTGGCTTTGTGGTGGCCCCTAAGCAGACCCTGAGATGAGAACGGGTGTGCACAGTTATTGTGAAGGTGGAGAAAACACTGATGGGGTATCTGGGAGCAGGAGGGAGAGAAGGGAAGGCTTCCAGAAGAGGAGAACGAAGCAGTTACTGCTGTGGACACGAGCTGAATCCCTCCGGGGGCCCTGGGAGCCAGGGTAGAACGTGCACCCCTTGTTCATCCTCACATCCCTGGGAGCTCTTTCTCCCCGCATGAGCTCCAGCTGCCGCAGGCCCCGCTGCACAGAGGCCCCAGGTGACTCCGATGACTTCCCTCCTAAAGCCAGAGGCGCCGGCAGAGCAGGGCGGGCGAGGGGCAGGGCGAGGGGCAGGGCGAGGGAGGGGCAGGATAAACAGCAAAGAGAAGAAAGAGGAAGAGACAAAAGGAAGAGAGATGAAGTCAAATCTCCCAAAGGAGACAGGGCCATCATGCCCACTCCCCTCACTGCCCAGGCTCTTCCAAAGGGCCCCTTTCTTAAGGACGCCCGGCGTTTCCAGCCCTAACAGGATCCCCTCCGATCTGCTGGGCTTCCTCCACGCCCCCCGCGGCACTTGCCACTTTTCCAGCAGCCATCCGGACGGACAGACGTGGAGGGCACCTTCCACAGCACAGAGGACAACTGTCAGAACGTCAAGACTACGAAGCCATCCCAGTCACCGTGGGCTGAATGTGTCCTCTCCAAAATTGAAGTGCTACTAGTGTGGTGGCACTGAGAGATGGGGACTTCGGGGGAGCAGCAATGGGAACCCTGCCTTCCACCCCTTCTTTCCAAGTTTTGGATAATTTTTCTTAACATAGGCGTTTGATAAATGTTCAGTAAGTGACCACAGGAATGACATGTAAATCCAAAATCATGTCCTATGATATGAGTAGACAGGTCTTTTGTGTGTCTCATTCCCATGGTCTGTTCAGTATAGCTCTCGGGCTCTTTCCTGGAAATTTGAAGGAAGTGAGTCCATCGACATGAGAATAGCTTTTTATAATGTACCTTTAAACATAACTTATATTTTGACAAAGCCCCAGGTCACATGCATGGTCTGAAAATATACACAGCACCCGGTGGTGCTGTCTGTGCTCTATGAATGCTGCGTTATTAAAAGTCAAAGTGTATTTTATGTGATCTCATGCACACTTTCCTCCCCCACACCTCGTGTTTCATTAAAAATGAAACTCTCTGTATAACCCAAATATTAAATGGAGGTTGAAATATTAGCTCTTATTCAACTCTAAGTTGACTCTGAATCAGTTTATATGGTTAATGGCTTAAGAAAAGCAATATGCTAACATCCAGGCCTCACTTAAATAGTAAGGTCAAATGTAATGGCAACAAATTAGGAGAGTTTTAAAATAACCATCTGAAAAACGCTTTGCCAAGTTCTTATTTTATTCCTCCTCCAGCTCTGTGCTAAGAGGCCTGAGCTTAGCTCACCCAAGTGCAAAATGAAAGTATTCAAAACCTGCCTTCATGCCGCCATGCAGAAGTCCATGCACCTGCCCTGTGGTTGACAATGTGTGCTGGTGGAGTGGCATGGCTGCGTCTGGCCATGCTGTGTCCAGGAACCTAGCCTGGTCTCTGGGGTTCCACGGGGGACACTCTGAGCAAGCCTGGTGTGACCTGCTGCTGCCTGGTCTCTTTTCCCAGGTGTGGATCTTCAATTCCCCAGGATCACTGTCATGCTGTAGGGTGCAGCTAGCACCGTAGAACAAATTAATTCTTCCCCATTTTGAGGGGCACAGACCTCTTTGAGAACCTGTTGAAAGTTAAGTCTGGGTTTCCTCCTTCAACTGCAGATGCACATGCTTACACCTCCCATTTCAATATAATTTACAGGATTGACACAATGAAATCCAATGAGGGACATCTGGAACTCAGTAGGAGCCCCGCAGTAAGTGACAAGTATTCCTTTTAAGTGTTTGCAAACAGACAAGCCTTCCAAGGTCAAAGAAGTATATGTCTCCTTGAAGACTTTTGCATAAACATAAAGAGGTGCGGTTAGAAGTGTTCTTTGGGGGTCATTAGAAGAGCAGTTGCCCTGCTGGCCTGTGAGCCTGTCTCCGAGCAAGCCCCTGAGATCGCTGCTTTCTGGGGGGGGCTCTTGCACCAGCTCATGAGCCACGTTGGCCCACCCTGCCGTGCTCCGGCTCCCTGGTTCTTCTTCCCGTCTCTGAACGTGTGCGCTGTGGACTCTCCTGTCCCGCAGAGTCGTCTGCAAGCGTGGTGGGTGTGTGCGCCATCCTCTGGGGACTGCTCGTTCTTGCCCACTCAGTGTAACTCTGTGTTTTCACCCAGTCCCTTGTGTGTGCACTGAAATTCAAGCCAGGAGGAAGCGGGCAGAGACTCAGATCTAAGAGATTCCCAGGAGAGCAGAAGCACAGAGCTGTGTGGCATGTGGTGGGGCAGGTGCGATTGGAGAGGTAGGTTGAGGCACAACGGCAGAGCATGGCTTTTACTGTGCAGGTAAAACAAAACAACACTTGTGAAGTGAAACATCACCTCCTTTACATCCGCTTTGTATATTCTGGTTTTTATCTATTAGCCTCTATGGCAGACTTTCTTCTCTTCTCTCAAAATAACACACCCACGTTTCTGCCCAACAGGAAGACCTGTGCAGCCCACGTGGACGCGCGTGGACGTTCTAGCAAGTAGGACACTCTAAACGCCCGGGACGTGCAGGGAGTCCCCTCGCAGTGGAGCCAACGTGCCACACTCTCTCCCAGAGCTCGGCTGAGCAGGCTACGCCGAGCTCCATCCTGGGCCATGAGGACAGAGGCCAGCCCGGGTGTGACCGAGCAGGCTGCTGGCAAACTCGTGGGGCCGCCAGAACAGCCCCAGTGCTTCCCCTCGCCCGCCTTTGCCTCCTGTAAGACCAGCCCACGTCCGTCCCGCTCAGGCCATGGCGGTTCTGGCTGTTCAGGGTTCAAGGCTACGGGCGGCTCGAAGGGGCCGCATGGACACAGCTTCTCCCCCTCTCGTGCGTCCGGTTTAAACTCAGCTTCTAAAACCATTTATCAGGCTTTAGATTGCTCCCCTGTAGGTCAAACATTTTTGGCTTCTTTCAGTCACTCCTTCTTCTTCTACGTTGAGGGTCCTCCAAGGTCAGCTAAATGAACGGCTGAGCACTTGTCCTTTGGAACTTTTGATGGCACTTCTCTCATCAGGAAGCACAGAGTCGACAGGCATGGGATGTCCGGTTTGGAAGCCACCTCAGAGTTTATTTACTTCACTTTCCACCTAATAAAAGAAAAAAGCCTCAGCATGTGCAAACGTTCACAGCTCCGCCCTGACCCCGGTGTTCCCATCCCCCGCCTAGTGAACGCTTCTTCCACGTCGCCGGGGAAAATGTGCTCCAGACAAAGGAAGCCACGTCCTCCCTTCTTTCAGATCCACCCAAAGAGCTGATGGCTCCCAGAAGATCTTCCCTTTGGCCACAAAACCGAGAAGGGCCAGCCTCGGCTACGTGTCCTCATGTGTCATCTACAGTTCCGTGTGAGTCACTGCGACATTCTCTGAATACGAAGAGTGGCTACCAGGCCTTTGCTGCTCGGGGCAGCACCTTCTGGATCCCAAGGCTGTTCCCTGTGCCTCTCAGCTGCCCCGAGGACCTCCAGCCCCCTGGAGGGGTGAGGACTCTCCCACGGGTCCCTGAACAAAACTGCAAGTGCCAGGACTCTTTAGCTTAACGCAAGCCCCGTGTCAAAGAGGCCACGTCATGGCTTTAATCTCCTAACTTTAGAATTCGAGTTACCTCAGCCAGTGTCACCGGAGCCCCCCGCCTCAGCCCCAGCGTGCTGAGCCTCCACGGCCACAACGCCCCAAAGCACCCGGGCAAGTTCACCGGCCCCCGCGACGCACGGGGACGTCACTCCGTCTCCTCCGGCTCTTGGCTTCGTTAAGTGCCCCGGCCACAGCCTCCTCTGGAAACTGTCCCCTGGGGCTCCAGAGACAGCACTTGTCCCTTCTTCCTCCTGTGTCAGCCACAACTTCTCAGTCTCCCTCGCTGGCTTCTCCTCAGCTTGACTCCAAACGTTGGGGAACCACCGGCGGGGACCAGGCCATCCTTGTGCCTCTCCTGCTCTCCCAGGATCTTGCTGCCACCTGAATCCGTCATCCCCAAGTTTGTGTTTCCACTTGGACCGCTTCCAGACGCCTGTCTCCAGCTTCCTGCCTAATGTCTGCCTTGTCCCCTTCGCCATCCCCCGAAGGAACCCGCTGATCTTTCACACCTGCCACGATGGCTCTCCCGCTCTCCCGCTGGCTCCTGCAACCTCGGGCCCCCTTTTCCTGTGTCCTCCTCTCACGTCCCCTCCCTGCTGCCATCCAAGTCTCTCCTCAGTCTGCTCGTGTCTCTTCATCTTCTTCACCACCGTCCTCCTTAGACACAGGCGCCAGCCTGTCTACCTGGATGGCACAGTCCTCTCGGGGACCGTCCTCCCACTTGCCCATCTGCGATCTGTTCCCCACGCAGGGTCCCCTGGGATGTTTCTGAAACATGAGCCAAATCGCGTCCAGCCCAGCCGAGAGCCTCCGCAGCTTCCCAGTGTTCTTAGCATCAAGCTCCTTATGGCGACCTCTCGAGACCCCCATTTCGCTGTCACTTGGCTGTCACCTAATCTCCTACCCTAACCTCCTCCGCCTTCTCCGTCCCCATCCTTCAGCCGCACTGACCTTTTTTCTGTTCCCCCAAATGCCACACCCTTCCCTGTTTCTGGATGTTGCCCTTGTAGCCCCTCTGCACCCCCCGCCCCTTATTCTCGGGGTCTCCGATCACGGCAGCTTCTCAGAGAGGTGTCCGGCCCTGTGTGCAGCGGACCAAACCCCACCGTTCTCTCTGCCTCATCATCTCATCTACTTTCTTTGCAACCGCTCAACTGTGCATGTATTTGTGTCCTGATATGCTGCCGGTTCCCATCCCCAGGATGTAAACGTAGGAGGTGAGACACCTCTGTCTCACCCGTCACTGCAGCTCCTGTGTCCCCAGTGCCTTGTAGGGTGCCTGGCTCAGGCACATTCGCTGAATAAAGGACACCCCAGGGGAGTATTACTTCTAAGGATAATTTATAGATTGCTCACTGTGTGCTAACCTCTGCGCTGGCAACTTTTATATACCTTATCTCATCGAACCATCCAAAGTAGGGTTTCTTATCCCCATTTTAGAGTTGTGGAAACTGAGGCACCTAGCTGGTTAGGGGAGAGCTGGACTGTCTGGTTGTGCTATACCCATCGTCACCAGCAAGAACAAAGAATGTTAGTAGAAGTTCTGGCCCTATTTTAGTCTTCCTTGTGGCTTATAAACAGCTGGTGATTTAAGACAAGGCTCTCAGTGAAGAGGCTGTTTTGTCACCGCTTCCCCAGAGCTTCTTTCAGATGATTTTAACTACTTCCAAAATCCTGGGGCAGTTCCC
>NW_007756453.1:5803-7121 GCF_000696425.1 Galeopterus variegatus | reverse complement strand
TACTGCAATGAACATGGGAGTGCAGATATCTCTTTGACATACTGATTTAATTTCCTTTGAATATATGCCCAGTAGTGGGATTGCCGGATCATATGGTAGTTCTATTTTTAGTTTTTGGAGGAACCTCCATCCCATTTTCCATAATGGCTGAAATCATTTACATTCCCTCCAACAATGTACTAGGGTTCCCTTTTCTCTGCATCCTCTCGAACACTTATCATGTTTCATCTTTTTGAGAAAAGCCATTCTAATAGGTATAAGATGGTATATCATTGTAGTTTTAATTTGCATTTCCCCAATGACTAGTGATGCTGAACAGTTTTTCATGAACCTATTAGCCATTTGTATGTTTCCTTTTGCAGAGTGTCTATTCAGGTCCTTTTCCCATTTTTTTATTGGGTTATTTGTTTTCTTGCTGTTGCATTGAGTTTCTTAAATATTTTGGATATTATACCCTTATCAGATGTATGAGCTATCTGAAAAGGAAATTAAGAAAACAATCCCACTTAATAAAATAGAAAATATAAAATACTTAGGTATAAATTAAACTAAGAAGGTAAAACACTTGTGTATTAAAACTATAAAACACTGATAAAAAATAAAGAAAACACAAATAAATGAAAATATATCCTGTGTTCATGGATTAAAGGAATTAATACTGTGAAAATGTCCACATTGCTCAAAGCAATCTACAGATTCAATGCAGTCCCTATCAAAATTCCAATGTCATTTTTCACAAAAATAGAAAAAACAATCCTTAAATTTCTATGGAACCACAAAGTCTACAAATAGCCAAAACAATCTTCTATAAAAAGAACAAAACATATCATAAGGCAATTGTAATGAAGAAAGCAGGGTATTGATATAAGAACGGACTCATCGACTAAAGGAGCAGGATAGAAAGCCCAGAAATACACTTACACATTTGGGGTCAATTGATTTTTGACAAAAGTGCTGTGAACACACAATGGGGAAAGAACGGTCTCTTCAAAAAATGGTCCTAGGAGAACTGGATATTCACGTGCAAAAAAATAAAATTAGACCCTTATCTTACATCATGCACAAAAAATCAACTCAAAGTGGATTAAAGATTTAAACTTAAGGTCTGAAACTGTAAAACTACTAGAAGAAAACAGAGGAAAATCTCTACAACACTGATCTGGGCAACAGTTTTTTGGACAGGACCTCAAAAGCTCAAGTAACAATCCCAAAAATAGTCAAATGGGTTTACATTAAACTAGAAAGCTTCTGCACAGCAAAAGAAACAATAACAAAGTGGAGAGACAACCCACAGAACAGGAAAAATATTTGCAACTCA
>NW_007756453.1:0-659 GCF_000696425.1 Galeopterus variegatus | reverse complement strand
TATTTTGTTGAGGATTTTTGCATCTATGTTCATCAGGGATATTGGCCTGTAATTTTCTTTTCTTGTGGTGTCCTTCTCTGGCTTTCATATCAGGGTAATGCTAGCCCTGTAAAATGAGTTAGGAAATATTCGCTCTACTTTTTTGAAAGAGTTTAGAAGAATTGGTATTAGTTCTTTTTTAAATGTTGGCTAGAATTGAGCAGTGAAGACACCTGGTCCTGGGGCTTTTCTTTGGTAGGATACTTTTAATTACTTATTCAATCTGCTTGTTATTGGTCTGTTCAGATTTCCTGTTTCTTCATGATTCAGTCTTGGTTGGTTATGTGTCTAGGATTTTACCCATTTCTTTTAGGTTATTCAATTCTTGTCATATAATTGTTCATAGTTGTTTCTTTTGATTATGTTTTGGTGTTATCAGTTGTTATGTCTCTTCTTTAATTTCTGATCATATTTATTTGAGCAGTCTCTCTTTTTCCCTAGCTAGTCTCCCAATGTTTCCCATGGGAGGAGACAGGGGTAAGTCACCTGTGAAGAGTCCCAGAATGGGGGGAAGCAAATGTCTGCTTCCAACTCACTTTTCTCACTGTAGAAACCATGGGTGCAGGGGAATTCTGTGTGTGGTGCTATGCCAGCTTGGGGGAGAGGCAGCACTGTCAAAC
>NW_007756452.1:0-7121 GCF_000696425.1 Galeopterus variegatus | reverse complement strand
AACATAGAAAACCTATGTGTCCTTGAGTTTGGTGATGGGTTCTTAGCCATAGTAACAGAAACATGATCCATGCAAGAAAAAACTGATAAATTGGATTTCATCAAAATTAAAAACTTTTGCTCCACCAAAGATATGGTTAAAGAAATGAAAGGAAAAGCTACAGACTTGGAGAAAATATCTGAAAATCACATATCTGATGAATAACTTGTATCCAGAATATATAAAGAACACTCAAAACTTAACCATAGGAAAATAATCCAGTTTAAAAGTAGCAAAAGACATGAACAGATTCTTCATCAAATAGGATGTAAGAATGGCCAAGAAGCACATGAGAAGATGTTCACCATCATTAGCATTAGGGAAATACAAATTAAAGCCGTGATGAGATACCACTATACACCTATCAGAATGGCTACAATAAATAATATTGCCAATATAAAGTGTTAGCAAAGATACAGAGCAATGGGAACTCTCATACAATGCCGGTGGGAAAGTAAAATGGTACAGCTCAACTGGAAATCACTTTAGCAGTTTTTTATAAAATTAAAGGTACACTTCCCATGTAACCCAGCAGTCCCACTCCTGGGTATCTACTGTAGACAAATAAAAATTAACAATCACACAAAAAGCTGTATGTGAATGTTTTAACAACGCTACACATCATTACTAAAAAGTAAAAACAACCTAACTCTCTCTCAAATAGTGAATGGATAAATAAACTCTAGTCTATCCATACAGGAGAACACTACTTAGCAATAAAAAGAAATGAACTTTTGATACATGCAACAACTTGGATGAATTTCAAAAGCATTATGCTGAAAGAAGCGAATCTCATTTATATATGACATTTGCAAAAAGGCAAAACTATTAAGAGAACAGATCAGTGGTTGCCAGGGGTCACGGACAGGTAGAGGGATAAATATAAAGGAATGTCAGAGGGAGTTCTTTTAGGTGGTGAAAGTGTTCTCTATCTAGATTATGGGAAGGTTTCACTGTATGGTAGTTTTAAATAACCTTAAAAAATAATAGTATTAAAGAGCTAAAAACCACTAAATAAACGAACAAGCGTATGCACCCTTCAGGTATCTCTATGTTAACTGCCAATTGGGATTTCAGGATAGTAGACTGAAAATAATATTGTTCCTTCTTTTTCTGCTGAGGAACAATGCAGTTCTCATTTTACAACTTTATGTATACTGAGGTTAAATTACATACAGAATAGGTTGCTGGATTTAGCAGATAAAAATAAAAGAAACCTAGCTAAATTTTCATCTCAAATTAAATTCACCACCACCACCCTTGATGGCTTTTCATATTTTCTCTTATCTTTGGTTTTTATCATTTTCAACTATGATGGGTTAGGTGTACTTCGCTCTGTATTTATCCTGCTTGGGACACACTAAGCTTATTGTATCTGTGTATTGACAGTTTCACCAAATTTGGAAAAATTTTGGCCTTTACTCTTTTTTTTTTTTTCTGCTCTATTTTCTTTCTCTTCTCCTTCTGGGAATCCAGTTACTTATATGTTAAACTGCTTGATACTGCCCCACATGGCATTGAGGCTGTGTTTTTCATCCCTCCAATTTTTTTTTCTCCCCTCCTCAGATTGGACAACTTCTATTCATGTATTATCTGCACCTTGCTGTTAAGCCCAACCATTTGGTTCTCTTCTTTAAGTTTCTATTTCTGACCTATTTTTATTCATTCACTACAACCAAGGTTCTTTCTTATCCTTGAACATGCTTTAAAATCCTTGTCTAATTCCAGTATCTGGGTTATGTTAGTATCTCTTTCTAATGTCTTTTTTTTTTTTCTTTTAAGCCATATTTTCCTGTTTCTTTGCATGCTTCATAATATTTTAGTGCATTCTGGTCATTGCTGATGTTATAGAGATTAGTTTTGTTATAATACTCTGAAAAGTGTTAAGCTCTGTTCTAGCAGGCATTTAAATTATTAATCACCTTGCTTTTATGGAGGATTGATTTTACACTAAGTCTTTAGTTTTAGCACACATTCTTAGTCCTGGGCACTGCCTTTACTAATACATGACGATTCTGGCATTTTGATGGACAGCTCAAAGTGCTTATAAGCCCTTCTAACTTGTCAGAATTCACACTCAAAACTCTGTCTTCCTTTTCAATAGAGAGTAACAATCTCTGCTTACCTTCTTTAAAGTCTTCCCTGCCCATGCACAGTTCAGGAGTTGGCCAAGGATTTAAGAGATTATATGAAGATTGGAATGCTCCTCCCTCTGTGGTGTCTTAATTTCTAGGATCTCCTACTTCGATTTTCAGCTCCTATAGCAGCCCCCAGTTCCTTCCTCTAAGACAAGTCTGCATCTTTCTCTTAAGTTCTAGCCACCCCTCACCAGTCAGTCTGGGAATGCCTCAAGAGGAAAAGCAATATAAGGATAGTTCTTAGCCTGATTTTGGTGACTCCCTAGTGCCTTTAGACAGTTTATTATATGTTGCCCAACTTATAACTGAAAGGATTTATATATTATAACCTATTCCATCAATACCAAAACCGGAAGTCCTTCATTTTATAATTGTTAAATGTTTGGTTTAACATCTCGGAAGAAAATAATATAGAGTTGATACTTAAACGTACTTGGCTCTCTCCTCTTTTGTGTCTAAGAGATTGAAAATGGAATGCTTCATATATATTAAATTTTTTATCTCAAATGAAATAAGTCAAAATAACCTCTAGCAAATTGATGATTCCAGGAAAAAGAAAAATCTTTGTTCAATTTCCAACAAATTTACTAAGCAAAGAGGTCAGATAAATTGATTAGGCCATGGAAATACTCAGAATTGGACTAACTGAACTAGTGTGTAACAAAGCTATTTCTATACTGAACTGACAGAAGTATAAAACTCATGGTCACAAAATGTAGTAAATGGAGTGTTACTTAAAACTAGTAAGAAGAGTGTGACTATTCACACACACACACACACACACACACACACACACACACACACACACACACACACACACACACAGAGAGAGAGCAAACCACACAACATGGGTTTGAATATGTGGATCCACTTATACATGGATTTTTTTCAGTAAATATATTGGAAAATTTTTGGTTAGGTATGTCATAAATGGATGACATACCTAACAGTTAAGTAGCCCACCTAACAGTAGGCTATTAGTAGTTAAGTATTAACTATTACTTAAGTAACAACATGCCCCCCACCCATGCAGGGCTCTGGGTGTGCAGTGCAGTGTGGTTGTGATCAAGGGAAAAGGAGAGGATGCACTTACGTAGTTAAGGTTTGGAGGAGTCACAAGTTATATGTGGATTTTTGACTGTACGGGGGTTGGAAGCACCCCTAACCCCCATGTTGTTTGTTCAAGGGACAACTACAATGATATATTACTTGAATTAAGTGATATAATGAATCTTGACTAATCCATTATTGCCTTCAAATTTAAATTTAAAAAATTTTATTTTGTACTAAGTGAGTTTTCCATTTGTCTGTTCGAATATAAAAGATGCTGTTTAAAACCAACTGTACATGGCTGGCTGAACATTTATAATTAAACAGAATATAACAGATGATGAGCCACATAGTTACAATGTCAGCTAATCAAGACAGCCAATTCAAAAAGGTGTCATTTTGTGGCATGTACTCAGCTGAGCTTTAAGGAAGTATGATTTCATGGTGGAAATTCAGTCTTTCCATCTCTGCTTATGTGCACTAATACCAGCTGCTGTCAGGACAGCTCATATTGCAGTCAGGACAGTTGACTTTTTAAGAAAGTAGAAGAGTATAAAAATAACATGTGAACTGCTACCAATCTTTATGTTTTTCTTGCCGCTGCTGACATTTCCTACCCATTAAAACTAGGATTCAAGTGATTAACATTCCTGTTACCTCTAAGTTATACTCTGTAATAAATACCTTGTATAAACTGGCTTCATAAATAAAAACTGCTTCTAAATGATTCTGTCTATGGATGTCTAGCCACAAGTTTTCCAGTTTGTTCTGCTCCATGTGTGTATCTCCTGAAAAGTTGCCAAAACAGCAGCGACAACATGATATCAGGGAAAAAATTCATTGCCACAGGAAACCAAGCATTGTTAAGTCAACTTCTTTCTTTTTGGTCACTTGTTTTATACTTAGTAGATAAACCAAAAGACCTATTTAATTTATTATACAAATATGTGTACCATATACCAAACATGTTATGTTCAGAGTCTATCAGTGCTCTGGGACTCTGAGATATTTTCTGGTATGGAGAATAGACTCAGCATCTCCATCTCCAGTGGATGCATGCTGTCTCCTGTGATAATCAAGGAATGCAATGGTCCTCCCAAGTCCACGGTACACATTTGCTGTAAAGTGCCTGCTGCAATTTTCTGGTCCTCGGCTCCAACCCTCGCCAAGCCGACACACAGTGTCTCCTCAGTGATTGCTATTGAAAAGACAAAAAACAAAAAAAATCCCTGCCATTCAATTCAGCAAATGCATCACACTTAAACTAACATAAGTACCACAAGACCACAAGTATATTTAAAGAAGCCCCAAATATCTTAAGTTACCTTAGACACTCATTGTAGACCAATCATCCACTGATTCATCCAAGGCTTTTCTAAATCACTTGCACTATCTGACATATAAAGAAGCATTTCTCAACCTTACCCTTTCGAATTCCAAAGTCTTCAAAAGTTTTTAGGTCTTGATAACAATTAGCTGTATACATACTCTTTAAAATTGCATAGCATTTGTCTTTAAAAAGATTGAGTAAACAATGTTTATTACATACTTATATTTTTAATAAATTGCTTTAGCTATGCTGATATTGACCAAGATATACTGGAAAAATCATGGGATTGTGAGATAAATAACACAGATTTGAGTTTCTGCTTGGCCACTTAATTAGCTAAGTGACAAACTTTAGTTTTCTGATTTTTATTTTTTTTTATTTTTATGTTTTTTTCCTTTTTGTCTCTTTTTTCGTGTCCGGCAACGGATCGCAACCCTCAGTGTCGTGCCCGTACCGGACCGGACCGGCAACGGGATCGCAGCCCTTGATGTTGCACCCGCACCACGCTCAGCCAGTGAGCGGGAACCGGTCTGTGTGTGGGATCCGAACCCTCGGCGGGAGCACCTCCGCGCTCCCAAGCGGCGCACTGTAGCAGTGCGCCACCGGGCCGGCCCAGTTTTCTGATTTTTAAAAACATTGTTATCTCTCTTAAATAGTGGTTGTGAGGGCCAAGATAATGGATATGAGAATATTTTGTAAACTATAGAACCCTTAACAAACAATGAGCAGTTTGGCATTACTCATGCTTTTAAGTTTGAAATAACCAACCTTAATAAACTTCAGTATTATTCACTCTGGTGCTATAGCTGAAGGGCTGACCCTTTAATGATTTTATTGTTTAATTGGGAAAGGTGTCTGGAATGAACAATGATCAAAATGGGGCAAATGATTTACACAATGACAAGCGGGCATGCGTGGAAATCTGTACAAAGTTATGGACATAGAACACTCTTGCAGACTATTTGTTTCACCGTTATAACAAGGCCTGCTATGAGAATGAAATAAGCAATCTCTTACGTATTTTTTCTATCAGGGGATAGGTGTTCAAAGGCAGTCAGCATCTTATAACCGACTATGAGGGTACTTCAAGATGTTTGTGGAAAAATGGAATTAAAAGATAATACAAATCTTTCCATTAACTTTTTGAAGACCCTTTATGTAATGACAGATTCATTTAAAAACTTTTTAAAGATTTACTGACAATAAACATTTTATTATATAGCACACACTGTATGTAGATGTTAGAAATATAAGGATAAATTTTCTTGCCTTTAGCCTGAAAAAAAACTATTCCTGGTCTCAGTGTTAAAAATGAGAAAAAATAGAATAAATACATTTCTCAGTACAGATCTCATCATTGATTAGTGCTAAAATGGAAGTTCTATATTTTATCAAAATATTTATGCATACAAAATATTTATCATACAAGATTTATATTAAATTTGTAAAAAATCCTTCCTTTCTGGAATGGTGTTAATTTTACTATAAAGAATGCCTTGTTCTTCTTTCAGTACAACTTGAAGCCTACGGGATTTAAGATGAAGTTGGAAAAAAATGACAAGAAATAGTACAATGCAAAAACACTGGCTCTGGCACCAGTGGTGGTGGTGTGTATGTGTGTGTGTCAGATGCTCAATCATACACACATGTAACTGCAGCAGTAGAGGAACAATATGAGAGCCCTTATAGGGTCTTGAGTACCTAGTTCTTCTCCTTTTATTCTTTGATTCTGAACAATCTCCAGAAGCTGCCGGGCTGCTTGGTTTACACTCATATACCGAGGGGGTTCATAGATCTTCCTTCCCCTGTAAATATAAAACTAGATGCCATTGTTCTTAGCCATGAAGTTACATGATAAGTTATTAATGCAATTACTCCCCCAGGTATACTCAAGTGCCACAGCCTATATACATAGTATTTAAAGTTTTCACATCATACCCACTTATATATACTTATACACTAAAGATGGTACAGTGATTGTTTTAATTTCTTAAGCTTTTTTTATTTTTCTACTTCGATTGTCCTCTAATCTTACTGAAATGATGGCAGGAATAAAAGTCCAACAATTTAAAGATATATGTCTAAATCAAAGTTATCTTTATTCAAAGTGATGCCTTAGGCAAAAATTACTCAAAATAAGTGGCAAGTTCGTTTACTCCCTAGCTTAAATCAGGTTGTATAGTGTTCTATTACCATGTTTAAACTACATATTCTTCTTTCATTTTTTCCTCTAAGAAAAGTAAACTAAAGCAAAATCTTGGATGGTGACATATGTTTACTTCTATATGCCTCAAAAGCCCGCCAGTTTTGTGCAACGATCATAATAAAAATATAGTTTTTGCAGCTCAGAAAACAGTTCAAATAGATTATTTTACTGACTCTTAAAATAATCCTCTAAGTCAGTGCTATCCATCAGAAATATAATGCAAGCCACAAACACAATCTTAAATTTCCTAGCAGCTACATTAACAAAAGTGAATTTTAGAAAGGCAAAAATAATTTATCTTTTTGTCTTTTTTCCGTGTCCGGCAACAGATCGCAACCCTCAGTGTTGCCCCCGTACC
>NW_007756451.1:6771-7121 GCF_000696425.1 Galeopterus variegatus | reverse complement strand
AGTGCTGTAGACTGAAAATCTGGGATATCTTCACAAAAAACTTACGAGGTTCCACTCACACTCTACCCAGTGGTTCCTGAGAAGGGCCATGGTTTTCATTCTGTGATCATGAAAAAGACTCTCCATATCTCTGCTTCGAAGGTTGCTAAATGGTTATCAAGAGCTGAGGCTCTAAGAAAACTTTACCCATACCTGTCTGTTTGCCAATCCCAGGTAACATGGGGATCAAGAACCATTGGAGAAGCAATAGAACTCAAGGCAATGTGTGGTTTACTTTACAGTAAAGTCCGCCCCTTTGCTCCTTTCCTCTGGACCTCTGCCTGTCACAAAGCTACTCAGTCTCCCTGTTT
>NW_007756451.1:0-2528 GCF_000696425.1 Galeopterus variegatus | reverse complement strand
AGAACGATGAATAAGGCAGTGGTTCCTGGGCAAAGACACTTGTAACCCAGGAGGGCAAACAGACACATACAGTGATGGAATCAAAGCTCTGCAAGGGTTGTACAGCATATTTTGAAGTGCCAACAGGACAGAAATTTTTATCAAACTGTTTGGCGTGGTCCAATTGGATTGTCCAGAATCTCCATCTACCTATTAAGCTTGGAATCCAAGGTTAATGTGTTTAACGAACCAGTACGATTTCACTAGCATTTTGGAGTGCCAACATAGGATTCCTATATTTTACCGCAAGGGAATAATAAGAACAAAAAACAACTTCATCCATTTTTACCATCTTTCCCCCAAAAGATGGACTTTTAACACCAAAAAAGTAGAAAGGACATTATTTTAGAGTAAGGAATATTCTTCACATTGAATATATTTTGCTCCATGAAAACTCATTATTTTATCCTTATTTTCCCCCCTTGGATACAGACCGTTAAAAATAAAGCATGGACCCGCCCATGCTGACTGGCATGTGGAAGCAGCTGATGTATAAAGGAGGGATGGCTCCACTTTGTTTGGCCAGAAACTATTGAGTTATACCAATGGTGGGACTGGTTTATTATCACAAATACAAAGGCCCTTCTTTACTAGTCTTTTTAAGATGATCAGACACATGGACTTGGGTTTCCTTAATTTCAGGGTGCAAAGCAGACAGGTCATCCATCTGCAGGGTGCTAAAACCCTGGCATTTACAGTTTTCTCAGGCTTGTACTGGAGGTGCTTCAAAAACCTGAATGGATGTGAGCTAATATGGCTGGAGTGGGGAGAGTGGGGCCCCGGTTTAGCACCTTTTTTCAAAGTCATCCCATTTAGGAATATGGAAGAGGTTCTCCTCAAAGGTGAGACTCAAAGGCTAAGTAAGGACCTGACTTAAACTAGAGTCAAGGGCACAGTGCTGTAAGCCCTGCCCCAGTACCCAGCATGATCTTGGTAACCCTCTGTATTTCATTCTCGTCATTTTTTAAATCCTTAATAAAAGCCCCTTTATGTTTTAAGTGCTCTCATGACAAAAAAGTAAGTATGTGAAGTAACGCATATGTCAATTAGTTCAATTTAGCTATCCTACAATGTATACATATTCCAAAACAGCATGTTGTGCATGAGAAATATGTATAATTTGTCAATTAAAAAATAACTTAAATTTGTAAAATACATTAAAAAATAAAAGCCTCTTTGCACAGGTGATGTGGACAGGAAAATAATTGTTCAACAGGCCTCCTAGTACATTCTCTATAATGCCTTCATTTCTTTTATAAATATAAAAAAAAAGAAAAGAAAAACATTCAAGTAAATCCTATCATCGTAGTGATGTTAGAGCTTAAATTTTCCTCCTGTATCTTTTATAGTTTAATGGTTGTGTAATATTCCATTGTCAATATACCATAATTTGTTAAGCCATCCCCAATTACTAAACATTAGGCTACTTCTGGCATTTTGTATGTGTGTGATTAGATTTGATCATTAGAGACAGTGCTACATTTGTGTAGCTTTTTGCTTCCGATGGATTATATCTTTAGTATAAGTTGCCAGGAGAAGGATTACTGGGTCCAAGTAAGCACATCTTTATGATTCTTGTTACCAACTGCCGTATTTCTTTCGAGAAGAATTATGCTGATTTACCACAATGCCAATAGCATTTGAGTCTATCGGTTTCAGTGCAGCCTGACCAGCATTAGAGTATGATTTCACAAAACGAAAACGTTACCTTTTCAAAGTTCCTTCAATTTACATTTTTTATTACTAGCAGGGAAGAACATTTTTCTATACATTCATTTACCTCGTACTACTCATTAAAAATGTTTTAGGGCCACATTTGAGGGAGGGGCAACAGATGGGAAACTTCACTTCTCATAGCTATAGGGGCAGATGGCAGCTGTGGGTGAGTCTCTAGGAATAAAACTTGAATTGATTTGTGCCGTATAGAGTAACCACATATCATATGACCTTCTTTCCAGTTTAGAAAAAATAGGTGGTTATAACTCTTGTGGCCAATAGAAACAGACCCTCAGAATAAAAGAGTCTGAACGGGATGGCCATTTGTGTATCCTGTTGTCCTTACTGAAAGGTTTCAAGGAGCTTGCGAGAGGCCATCACTCCTAGGTCTTTCAATTTTTCCAGTTGTCCACATTAAGACTTTAGAAGCAAATGAGTAGTTGCAAAATTTATGATAAGGCACTTCCTTAGATGTATTTGTGCACTGACTTTCACATTCCCTTAATCATCCGTGGACTGGAAACAGCTGTACAGCAGGGCATATCTTAAGACTACATAAACTCTTTGCCCGAAGGAGTCTGAGCTCCGTTCGCTCTGCGCCCTCTGCCCCCCGCCCGCCTGCAGCTGACCAGACTCAGGCGCAGAGTTTGCAGATTGTAGGATTTAATGGGAAACAAACCAAATGGGCAACAAAGGGCTCCAAACTCTCAAAACTCTGGAAGATTTCAACGTCTGTTTTCTTAACATTACGCTAATCATGTTCTTCCTGCTGC
>NW_007756450.1:0-2500 GCF_000696425.1 Galeopterus variegatus | reverse complement strand
TATGATCAATTTGTCCATTCAAAACTTGCCAGGATTACTGTAGTACTGTGAACATCTCCTCACCAGTGGCCTTTTACTTCCCCCTCCAATTTATTCCACACACACAGCCAGAATGGTCTTCTAAGAAGCCTGTCTGATCACTTCGCTCCCTTCTGCAAGCCCTTCAGGAACACACCCCACTGTTCCCAGAGCAGGGATGCTCAGTGAGACCCACCCACCTTGCACGGTGTCCCTCTCACTGACCCCGGCTGGGGTACACTGCCTTCTTACAGCCCCATAGGCCTTCTTGCGATTCTCTGTGCTGTTCATCTTCCAGCCTCAGGGAGTTTACACAGGCTCTTTCTTCTAGAAGTGGTCTTCCTCCTATCCTTTAATTTGCTAACTCCTATCTTGACTCTTGGCTTAAATATCATTTTCTCAGAGCTGTCTTCCCTAATGCCCCTTCTTATAGCATCCTGTACTTTCCCTTCATAATATGGATCATTATTTATATAATTATTCACTTAATGCCTGTCCCTCCCACTAGATTCCAAGTTCCAATAGGGTAGGCAGGTAGCCTGTCTGTATGTTAAACAAGGCATAGCCAGTACTGAGCTCAAAGCCTGGCACGTTGCAGATGCTCAAGAGATAATGGCCAAATAAACATGAAGTATGGGGTCATCCATTTGACTGACACTTACTGAGATCTTCCTGTGTGCAGGGGCTGGGGATCCAGAAGCTCGCAGTTTACTTGTGGGTTTCAGACAGGTAAGCAAAGCACAGGAAGACGTCACCTTTGTGAGCTCATCAAGTGGAGGGAATGAGGTGCCAAGGTCTGCTGGGGGTTGGCGAAGGTGCCTTAAGGTTATGCGTCAGCTGAATCTAGCTCTTATTTTGCAATTTAATTCACCAGATGTCAGACTGCCACATACACTGCTAAAATCTTGACACCTAAGTGGACCAAAGTTTTTCAGTTCACCAAGAACTCTGTGAAGAACAGGATACAAAAGTTGACTTGACATGATATTCCTAATGAATCCTTATCAGTGCCCAGTGCTTACAAAAATCTGCTAAAGCCCCTTCTTAACTGTGATAAAAATCTGCTACTGATTTAGTTGCCTGGACCCACTCTCATTTGGCATGTCTTCTTTTGTTTGTGGGAACCTCCCTTACTCTGTGGATCTCTAAAGATTTCTCAGAGAGGCCTCTAGGTCAGGATTTCTTTATCTGTCCTGGATTGCCTTTTTTTTTTTCCAAGTTATTTTGCCTTTCACTTCTCACTTGCAGGCCCAGGGAGGCAGTGAGGGATAGGAAAAATGAGCACTGGAGTGGAGTCTGGAGACCTGGAATACTCTTCCTCTGGGTGATCTTGGGCAGGTTATTTAACCTTTCTAGGCTTTGGTCCCCCATCTGTTAAATGATGTGGTTGAAATGAATGAACTCAATGTCTCTCTCCAGCTCTTGGCATTAGGAAGTGCCACTTCCTAATCTAGTGACTCTCCAGCTCCAGAATATAGACTGGATAGCTCTGCCTTCAATTGGAGGCATGTGCATCTTACCTTTTCCATCTTCATCATCATAGTTGCTTGGAAAAATCTCGTTTGGTTGTCTTTCTTCTCCCCCCACCCCTAGCCCTCTTTCCCCTAGACTTAGCTGATTTTGAGCATGGCCATCCTAACATTCTCACAGGTTGAACCATCTTGAGTAATGGCCCTCTGTCCACTTCACTCCAAACTTGGAGCACTCAGTGACTTATCTAAAATAAGATCAGGTTGCCCAGGTTTAGATCCTGGTTCACCTGTGTCAACTTAGACTCTCTGATTTTCTTGCCCGTAAGATGAGGATGATAATAGATCTCACCACAGAGGGTGCTGTACCAGCTCCAGAATATAGACTGGGTAGCTCTGCCTTCAATTTGAGGCATGTGCATCTTACCTTTTCCATCTTCATCATCATAGTTGCTTGGAAAAATCTGTTTGGTTGTCTTTCTTCTCCCCCCACCCCTAGCCCTCTTTCCCCTAGACTTAGCTGATTTTGAGCATGGCCATCCTAACATTCTCACAGGTTGAACCATCTTGAGTAATGGCCCTCTGTCCACTTCACTGCAAAGTTGGAGCACTCAGTGACTTATCTAAAATAAGATCAGGTTGCCCAGGTTTAGATCCTGGTTCACCTGTGTCAACTTAGACTCTCTGATTTTCTTGCCCGTAAGATGAGGATGATAATAGATCTCACCACAGAAGGTGCTGTAAGGTGTCAGGACCTCGCTGAGCACAGTAGTTTATGCGTGGGGAGCACTCTTTAAAAGTTAGCCATTTTAATATTCGTGCCTCTTTTCATTCTTCAACCATTGGAACTCTTCCCAGCAGACGTACATCACTGTGTAGGGGACATGTATGGAACTTTGCAGGTGAACACATGTGCTGCATGAAAAAACATTTAAAATCAGGACATTACTGTGGTGAGCAGCTTTGAGGAGGAAGAGGATAGGAGGCAGGGAGGGACTAGAAGAAGTGATTCT
>NW_007756449.1:6271-7121 GCF_000696425.1 Galeopterus variegatus | reverse complement strand
AAAATCTGAAAAACCCAAGGCTGCCATAAAACTGCAGCAGCCAAGGTTAGTTCATTTTTCATTGAGTCATGCTCTGGCTCCTTCATGTGAATCCCATTTTGACAAAAAGACCTCATTGTTTGTACTTAAACTTTGTGTACAGCAAGATTACAGGGAGTGTTAATGCTGCTTGCTTGGTGGAACATTTCTCCAAGACTTACAGTTGTGCTTACTTCCTGACCAAGTAAAGTCAGGAAAGTGGAAACCTTCCTGAACATTCACTGTGTGTTAAGCTGCTAGGTGCTTTCCCATATTATTAATCCATATAAAAATTCTTTTAAAAAAGGGCCAGCCCCGTGACACACTTTTGAGAGTGTGGCGCTGGGAGCGAAGCGACGCTCCCGCCGTGGGTTCGGATCCTACATAGGAATGGCCAGTGCGCTGGCTGGCTGAGTGTGGTGCAGGCGACACCACACCAAGGGTTGCGATCCCCTTACCAGTCATGAAAAAGACAAAAAAAATTCTAAAAAATATCATGTGACCTTAATATTTTGGATGATGAAACTGAAGCTGAGAAAGCTTAAGTAAATTTTTCCTTTTCTTTCTCCAACACCCATACCATTTTAATTCAATGGGAAATAGCAGAGCATTTATGCTACCATTAAATGTAACATCCAGGCAGAAAAAGGTGGGGCATTCCCATTCAGATAAGTTTCCTGGGAGGTTCTACTTACATTTATATACTCATACCTTTCTTTATTGCAGGAAAGTTAATCTCTTGATCAACTCCTCCTTTATTATTCTCATGTGTGACGATGCATTTGTGTTCTTTATCTAGTGACTTTTCAGTCACTGTCAGCCAGCTCAATTT
>NW_007756449.1:0-1043 GCF_000696425.1 Galeopterus variegatus | reverse complement strand
GATTCTGCTGCCTTGCATTGCCCACTATCTGAAAAGACTTTATAAAAATCTCCCTCACGCACGAAAAATACCTCATGTACTCACTTATAAGTGGGAGCAAAGACAGAAAGAAGGAAGGGAAGAAAGACCACAGTGGTGCATTGCACTTGCAGAGGGAGAGAACAGACCTAGGGATCCAAAGTGGAGTGTGGGGAAAGGGGATAGAGTGGGAGGTTGGGGATTAATTGGGTGGGGGACACGGGGTATAACACAATTTGTGGTAATGGGCATGCTGCCAGTATGGATCTTGGGCATGAGTGGTGACAGTCAACTTTCTACCCAGGAATAACCAATAAAAAAATAAAATAAAGTTAGCTTAGGGGCAAATGTGCAAGTAGGAAAAAGAGTATAGGTGTTAGTAATATCACCCTGCCCTGGATTACGGTTTCATACAACATTGCTGGTAGAAATAAATTTGTTTTGTCAAATCCTTGATGAAATTTCAACTTATCAGGAGATATAGGCTAATAAATGTGTGTATATGGTGACAATTTATTCAATTCAGCCTCACAATGCTCTACATATTTTACAGTCTGGGAAGGAGAACTCTTGAACATGGTGTGTATATGGTGACATTTTATTCAATTAAGCCTCACAATGCTCTACATGTTTTACTGTCTGGGAAGGAGAACTCTTGAACATGTCGGTTCCTGTATCCACAGGCTAGTCCTGAAAGTGCACATTCATAACTGAGCATGTCTATAATCTTGGAATAAATCCCATGACATTGATTAACTAAAAGAAATCGCCCTCATGCTTGTTTTAAAATTATGCCAGCACTTTTTCAATATTTATGTAAATACAAGAAAATTGGCCCTGCTGACATTAAAGAAAGACAAATCTCAAGTAAAATCAGACTAGATCTGCACATAATCAGTAATTTAAGAACTGATTTCCCTCTGCCTGAGCAGCCTGGGGATTTCGGTTCCCTTCCTGTGTCACATACACGGGAGAGTCTGATCTTATCTTTTCTCATGGTTTTTCCTGAACCTTGTAAATCTCCT
>NW_007756448.1:0-7121 GCF_000696425.1 Galeopterus variegatus | reverse complement strand
TATGTATATTCCAAATCTATGTGTATGTGTGCATACATAAACACATAATATATATATATATACATGCATTCAGTTATACTTATATGTACTTAAAATATTTACTTACATCTTATTAAGGAAAATGCAAATTAAGTATATACATTAACATTTTTCACAAAAATGTTACCCGCTAGAGGCAGAGATGATAAAGCAGAATATATGGACAAATTGAAACAGAATATGAACAAAAGAAAAAGGAAATGTGTTTAATATTGCAATTCAGATGCCCGTGTAAGGTTTATCTGAACATCACCTTCTCCTCTTTGCTTGCTCTTGTTTCTCTTAGGATCTTTTTAGAGAGATATTTTCCAGCATTGTGCAGGTTTCTTTTTAGCCCATACCCTTGATTTCCTATGAAGCATTTCACCCTCACTGATCACAGTTAGTGCTTTCAGGTGTGTAGGGGTATATACTTATACTCTAAATTGCAGTCATTCTGAATAAGCCAAAGAATGCAACTAAATTAGTTCTTTATGTTTGCTTTATAAAGAATTACTTATAATGGAAGTTTAATTCTATTTATATATACACGAATATGTTAATTTTGAAAAAAGTAAGGTTCACAAAAATCGGGACATATCTCAAATAAGAAAAGCTAGATGACATTACATAAATTGTCATCAGTTTAGAAAATCAATGCTGCAGTAAATTCTTACTGAATAAAGAAGCCCCAAAATTAAATAATCACATATTTATTTAAAGTGTAAGTCAAGATTTATCTGAGTCAGAATGGAAGTAGATTTCAATTAAAAAAAAGGTGAAGTCCTAGAGAAAAGATGATCAGAAATTCATATAAATATATATATAGTTATAATCCAAAATTTTTAAATAAACAATTTAGAGCACCACTATAAATGAGACACCATAACCATAAGAGCTTAGATATTGAGCTTATAAAATACCTCATATGAAATAATGATATTTCAAAAACCTAAAGATAAATAAAGATAATATTGCAAACATGAACAAGAAATAAGAGATTATCAACATTGTTTGGGAATACACAAACAAGGACTGAGTAGAATTTCTAAGCATAAAATACAATTATTTTATGTTCAAAAAAATAATTACATTAAATACAATTCCATAAACAATTATTGGAGTTAAAAATTCAATGACCGGATAAAATAGATGAATGATATTCATCAGCTGAATAGTATTGCTAAAAAATAGCCTCCATAGTGCAGCATAGGGAGAAAAATATATAAAACAAATAATTTATGAAAGAGGGTGAGAGAATGCCTGTTTTTACTATTTCTATTTAACATTTACTGGAGAGCCTATGAAATACAGAAGAAAGGAAAAAAATGTTTTAAAAAATTAAGATATAAGTAGAACTAAAGAAAAAATACTCTTTATCACTGATGACATGGTGCCCATTTGTGGAATCCAATGTAATTTCCTGAAAAATCTTGAAAATATGTATAAGAATATAGCCATATGAGATTAAAATTAAAAAAAAATCAATTGCATTTTTATATACCAATAAGGGGTTGGAAAACATTTAATGAATTTAGTATATTTAAGATAGATAGATACAGATAGATAAATTTTTACATTTACATATGTACATACACACTAAACACACATATGTGTACAGAATAAAAGCCATTTGAAATAACAACCAAAAATATAAAATAATGAGAAGTAAATAGTACATACATGTAAATAAGCTTTTATTATTGTGAATGTTACAAAACTCAATTATATAGAAAGAAATATAAAAATTGAATACAGTTTTTGTTATTGGATAGGAAGTCTTAAAATTATAAAGATATTTTTAAATTCAATGTAATTCAAAGGAAATCATAGCAGAGACTTTCATGGTTGTTAAGTGGAACAGCAACAGGCAGAGTACAACTATGATAATTTAAAGAAGAATATCAAGATAGAGTTATTTGCTCAGCCAGACACAGACCCAGTTCTTTAAACAGTAAAATATAGGACACAGGTAAATACACAGATCAAAGATAAAAGCATATATCACTCATTAATGGTGTTGGAACAATTAATTATATGCACACACTAAAAGTATGTACGTATGTAGACATATATGCCAACATCACATCCTATTGTACTTAAATCTAAGTCAGACAAAATAAATGAAATACTAAATGTGAAAATTAAAACTTTAATATTATATAAAATAAACGTAAAATCTTAGCAACATTGGGTAGAAGAAACATATATTCCAAAAGACAGAGTGTTCACAAAGAATAGATTGACATTTATGTCCATTCAACATTAAAATTTGCCACTCTGTTCATCAAAAGACTCAATAAATTGTCAGAACCTCAAGTAGATACTGAAAGAAGTTATTGACAATCTGTATTCCAAGCACAGGATTTATATTTAGAATTTACAAAATATATTTACAAATCAATTGGAGAAAATAAACCATAGAGAATATCCAAGAACTAAATATGCACATGGTTTAACAAGCTATAAAAGAAGGTATAAAACTCATTAATAAATTAAAACTCTATGAGATATTTTATATCTGTAAGAATGTAAAAAATTACAAAATACAACCTCTTCATGTATTGATGAAGATGAGAAATAAAAGGATGCCTGTATGCTGTATAAATTGTTGCAACAATTTTGGAAATGAATTTGACTATAATAAGGAGAATTGGACATGTGAGTATCATTTGAAACCACAATTTTCCTCTTAGTTATTTCCTACAAAAACTGTTTCACAGGGACATGTGAACGTAAGCATAACAGAAACACATTGTTTCTTACTAAAATGTTTTAATAGAATAAAATTGAAAATAACCAAATATTCCATCAGGAGGGGGATAAATAAATTAATCAGGGTATGTGCATAGAAAGAAATGTTGTAAAGCACTGAAAAGTGAGTCAATTCAACCTATCAATATCAAATAATAAACCTCACAAACATAATTTTTAGAAGGAAAATTACATATAAATTACAGAAAAAAATATGTAATGGTAGCATTTATATAACTTAACACATGAAGTATCTATTATATATTTCTTAATAGTATGCAGCATTCATGTGGTGGGCAAGTATGAGGATAACGTCAATTATTTTATACTAGTGATTTCAGAGGTTAAGGAGTGTAAAATCTTTGAAGGGTACAAAGGGGGCATTTTAACTACATTATTATCCTTTTGAAATTAAGCTGGAGCTGGCTATGTGAGTATTGGTTTTATTATCCTTTATACATCTGGGATAGCTTCTGTGTTTCATAACAAATTTTAAGACAAGTTTTTACATAAAATATGTTACATTTACAACTCTCTGCCAAAAGTTTTCCCTCAGCAATTCTTATGGCTATTCCCCTTAGCTTGCTTAACAGGAATCTCCTTCTGTATCAACTTCTTAAATATTGAATTTCATAATGCTCTACCCTCATTTTATTCTATTTTATACTCTATTTCTAGTTGATCTTATTGATTCCCACAGATTTTTTAAAACCAGCTATAATTTATATTACTAGCCTTCGTATTTCCTCTGAGTTTTTACCTAAATACATAACTGAGCCTGTCTACAAATCCATAAATCTAGCATGTCTTATGCTATACTCTACGTACTCTACACACCTACGACATTATATAACTCATGCGTTGGGTGGGGTGGTGTTACTGTTCATATTGTAATTTATGTGATTGGCACCACTTAGAGTTCTACAGGGCATGCTTGTGCAAACTTCCACAACAGGACATACTCTCTCATGTATGTCCTCCTCCCTAGATCTCATCACATCAGTAAACAACACCTCTATTCACTCAGTTGCTCCCGACAGACACTAGGTCACATTTGCTGACATTCTCACTAAAATATCACAACCACACTACCTAAATTCTCTCAGTTATGCCTTAACTACATGTCAAGAGGTGTGTGCTTCTAGGAACAATGGAGTGGGAAGTTTTGGATCAAGCCACCACCTACAATCATTTAAATGATTGAATAACATCTTAAAACTAAAAACAGAGCAGCAGCATTATAGAAAGAAGATCCAAAATGGATCTTTCAAAAACTGCAACTAATAAACTGACTAATGGAGGAGACCTTTCAAGAGTCACTGGACTGGGGTGGAAATCTAGACTTTGGGACAAATATAAAGGAAGTGTTTGGTAAATACCTCGTATTCTTGCTAGAAGGATTCATGAAACTCAGAAAGTCCAAAGAATGATAATTATGAAAAAAAAAAACAAAAACTACACTTAGCATAATCTCAGTGCAAGCAAATGTCAAAAAGAAAACTCCAAAATACTGGAGATAAGAGACATTACTTTCAAAAGCAATTACAAGAATGACTATCATCAACTTCACAAGAGAAGACATCAGAGTGATATCTTCAAAGCACTATAAGAAAATTAATTCTATTCTAGAATTCAACTAAATAAATAGAAGAATTAGATGAAAAGATGAAAAGCTACAATGCTTAGATTCAGCTCTAAGATACTTCAGCTTCACTTCTGACACCAGAACTCAGGTTGTGTGGTGCTAGGATGTGGTATTATATAAAACTGTAAAGGCAAGATCCAGATCGAGGTTCCCGCACTAGTCCCTTGTAATGTCGCTGCCTACTCTGGGAGCAGGGAGGGGCTCTGCAGTTTGTGGGGTTGAAAAAATAACAGGGATAAGAAGAGGGCAATACTACCTATTGATGAATTAATTTGCATCCTGTTTTTACCAAGAATGCAAATAATAGCTTCCCTTTCCCAAAACAAATGTATCCTACTTCTTTTTTTTTTTTTTTTTCCGTGGCCGGCAACGGATTGCAACCCTCAGTGTTGCCCCCGTACCGGACCGGGGACCGGCAACGGGATTGCAACCCTCGGTGTTGCTCCCACGCCTCGCTCAGCCAGTGAGCGGGAACCGGTCTGCATGTGAGATCCGACCCCTCGGGCAGGAGCGCCGCCACACTTCCCAAGCGGCGCGCTATCCAGCGCGCCACCAGGCTGGCCCAAATGTATCCTACTTCTAAGACCTGGGTCTGTCTGATAAGAGGCTGAACAGTAAAATATGAGTGTGATGATGAATTTTATGTGTGAATTTGACTTTGCTAAGGGATGTCCAGATAGCTAATAAAACATTATTCCTGCATGTGTCTATGAGGGTGTTTCTGGAAGAGATTAGCATTTGGATCACTTGACTTGAGTAAAGACTATCACCCTCAACAGTGCAGCTGGGCATCATCTAATCCCTTGAGGGCCTGACTCGAACAAAAAGGAGGAGGACTGGTGAATTCACCCTGAGACATCCATCTTCTTCTGCTATTGGACATCAGTACTCCTGGTTCTCAGGCTTTCTGACTCAGACTGGGACTTACACCATTGGGACCCCAATTCTCAGGCCTTCAGACGTACTGAATCATACCACTGGCTTTCCTGGCTCTCCAGATTGCAAATGGCAGATTATGAGACTTTTTGGCCTTCATAACCCTGTGAGCCAATTCCTAATATAAATATTTTCTTATCTATATGTATACATCTGTACTTATATAATTGGTTTTGTTTCGGCGGAGAAAACTGGCTAACACAATGTTTTTGTATTTCCTTAGAAAATTTAGACCAACATGGGGGAAGATGGTTGGAATTGCTGAGATTATGGTAACAAAGTGTTACAAATTCTCCACACGTGGTGACAACCTGTAAATTGCCCCCAGCTAACACTTGGAATGTGTATGCACCTGTGGTGGAAAAGTGACATGAGATACCTTCTTTTGGAGTCTTACCACAGTTTAGCTTGGAAATAGGGTGATGTTTTTAAATGAAATGTATGATCTTGACTACAAATATTTAAGTGGCAAATATAAGGCCTGAAGCCCAGAGATGCCATTTCTGCAAGTTTCTTCACCATGCCATACAAATTAAACTTGACCTAAGGATTCTATAAAATTTTAGAACCAAACTCATTTTCTAATGATAGTGATCTTCTGGCTATTTATTATTTTTGTCTATGAAGCTTTTTAATAGTTTTCCTACTTGATGGCTTCATTTTGTTAGAGAACAGAACTCTGCCTAGGACAATGAAAGCCAAGTTATGTATGTTTCCTCTTTTTGTCTCTTGTTAGCAAGAATGTGGGCATGCATCCACAATCAGCCAATCAGACACTCCAGCCTGAGCTTCCGAATCTAGAAGGAAAGGTGCAAGTACATACAATACTTCATACCTAGAGTCCAGTAATGACATTGACTACAAGTCCAGTACCACATGGTAATCCAGTGCCTAACTACAGGGATGTTGGTCATGAGTGTCCAGGGCAGATGTTCCAGCAGTGCAGTCCCAACCAGACCATTCCTGTGCAATGGCTTTGGCTATCAGTCTTATTCCCCAACCCCCTTGCTTTTCCATGTACTAGTTTTCCAGTTATTCCAATGATTCTATGAGCCCCAGTTAAATTCCACTGGTTTAGTATTCTATTTTTGTTAGCCAGAGTCAGTTTCTATTCCTTGCAAACAAAAATTGTGACATTAACTGAGTATAATTTTTTTTCTCTCTTCCTTCCTTAAACTAGAAATCACCTTTCAAACTTTCTCTATTCATAAAGTGATATTTTGCATTGTCATAAAAAGGATTTGGCCCTTCTACCGTGTCCCCAACAAATATTTTTTTTTAATCTTTAAAATAACTTTTTCTGAATCTAACAGGAAATATAAGTGATACCATTAAGCCAGTTTAAGTACGGGCAGTAGGAATAGAAAGGAAAGACTTTATCTTGATTTCAGTGATTAGTATCCTGAAATTTTAAGAATTTTAGTCATTCATTACATCTTTTAAATTATTTTCAAATATTTTAAGTTCTATTTCATATTTTAAATTATCTTATTTTGGCAAATGGAAACCAATTTATTTGTCCCTTATTTTGACAAATTAAGACCAGAAATCCAGTTTATTGGTTCCTAAAAGACTGAAAAAATAAAACAATATTCTGAAATACTTAGTAAAATGTCAAAATAAATAAAAATTAGATGAAGCTGTATATGATTTCTTCAAAATGTTGAGATATTAAGAAACAGGTTTAGAGACTGGTCCTACTCTTAGGAATTAAGATAATTCATGAAAAGTGGTCTACCTTTTTTTTTTTTTTTTTTTTTTTTTGTGG
>NW_007756447.1:6610-7122 GCF_000696425.1 Galeopterus variegatus | reverse complement strand
TAAGTAAATGTGGGTTTAAACTAGTGAGTCAACTACTTTGGCCATGCTGGTGTATATTTGGAAAGAAGGGAAGGAACTTTATCAGTTACCATATGTTCATGTGTAGCATACCACTTAAACACTATTTTGGAGAAATTACTTGGCCTTCAAGCCCCCCTCCCGCTTCCCCCCATACCCACCCATACACCCCTATATAAAAAGGATGAGTTTCATTCCTTCAGTATGACCAAAGCTTTGCCTCAAGTCCAGTTAGTAAGAAAACTGGGAATCTGCATCTCTTTGTCTATTATTATATAATGTTTCCCTCTTGGACTAACAGATTATTAATACATCTGCATTAATCAAAACACAGCTGGCATTCAATGTTGAGAAAGACAAAAAAATGAGAAACATCTGCTACCTTTTCCAGATCTCATCTCTTGATGGATCTGAAAACGTCACAAATGGGCATTTTCTTCAAACACTCCAAGACTGGATTCTCACATCTAAAGAAAATGCTGACTCATACATGA
>NW_007756447.1:2350-2852 GCF_000696425.1 Galeopterus variegatus | reverse complement strand
CCCCTCCCCCGCCTCCTTCCCCTCGGTGTTGAGAAGGGTCACTTGCTCACTTTGCTTAGACCAGGCCCTCCACAAACAGAAGGGGATGAAGGTGACGATGATGAGGACAATCGAGCCCAGGACGACCCCGACGATCAGATAGGGCAGGTCGCTGGAGCGTGCCACCATGGCCCCAGTGCCCACCGGCCGCTCTATTGTTTCAGGGGGTGGCGGCTGTGGCACGGCCAAAGTTGGGGGTGGGAGTCGACCAGGCTGACCAGAAGATTTCCGAGCTGTAATTGTGGACAAAACTCACTTCAGCCTCTATTTCTTTGACATTTCCTTCACAACAAAAAGAAAAAAAAAAAAAAACCCAATTCCATGGGTGTGGGAAATGGGGTCAAATTCATAAGACAGGGCCTCAAAAGCCCTTCTCTGAATGGCATCCACGCAGCAGGAAACGGGCATCTCGTGTGAAGTTGGGTATTGGTGAGGAAACCCGAACCTTACATTTCAAAACAGA
>NW_007756447.1:0-1578 GCF_000696425.1 Galeopterus variegatus | reverse complement strand
GGGCATCTCGTGTGAAGTTGGGTATTGGTGAGGAAACCCGAACCTTACATTTCAAAACAGAACCTGAGATGTTTGTGAGCCAAGCACTGTCGGAAGTGGTGGAGCGTTTTCCGAAAAAATAACTGGTGACTTTCGGAAGAAAATATTTAAAATGCATAAAGCCAGCAAAAGAATTGGTGCTGGAAGAAATTACCCACAAATTTGCTATTTCTGGGTAGATTAAGAGCTGTGAAGTAGCTGGTATTAGCCTGGGGCACAGAGCAGGGAGATGGATGCTTTGGGACTCGCTAGGACAGAAGGTAGCTGTGAACTACCAATTCAGAGGTGAAAAGTCGAGGTTGTAAACTCCTCCTTTGGGTTCACTATTACCAGAGTGTATCTGACATTAACTTTCTTACAACTCTTTTTCTTCTCCCTTCGCTTTCTGATACTGCAGTTTTTTGACTTTCCCACTACTTCTCGGACTGCTGCTCCTCAAAAACTGGGAGGTCCTCCTGGTTCCCCTCAGTCTGTAAGAGTACAGACTCTGTGGAATCTCACCCATTCCCACCATTTCCACCTATATCCTAAAGACTCCCCCATCAACACCCCAGCCAGGTCCTCCTGGGGCAGGAGCTATGCTTCCCCTATGGACACTTCCATTTCCATGTCTCTGAAGCATCACATTCACTATGTCTCCACGTGGTTTTACCTCGTTCCTTTCTTATGAGATCTGTTTCTCTCCTTGCCTTGCCCATGTCAATAAATGGCAATATCATCCGGGTAGCACTTCAAGCTAGAAACCCCAAAGTCTACTTTTAACTCCTTTTACTCTCTCCCAACCTCAACATACCATCAGTCTCTGGTCCTGCCCACATCTCCTCAGATAAAAGACTCCAACCCTTCCCTTTTTGGGGGAATGGGTATCTGAACCTGTGACCTTGGTGTTATAAGGCTGTGTTGTAACCAAATGAGCTCTGGCTGTCCCCCATCCCTTCTCTTTACCTTACCTCAGAGCCCCAGTTCTCTGCCTTCAGCCCACTCTTTGCATAGTCACCAGGGACCCAAACAAATCCAGGGACCCAAAGAAATCTCAAACAAATTCAGCGATGACCCTCCTCCACCTCCCGGCCTTGAGTGGCTCCCGTGACCTAACCATGCCAGCTCGTCCCACAGTGAAAGGACCCAATGCCCACCACAGTGTCTGGCCTCTTCTCTGAGCTTCCCTCTCTCATCCTCCTTCCAGGCACTGGACACGCCAAACAGCTGCAGCTACTTCCAGCCTCAGCCCGTCCCCCAGGCCACTCCCTCCTTATTCCAGCCTGAAGGTTCAATCCTTCCAGAAGACCAGTGTGAAGCCTCTGTTCTTATCCCTGGGCACTCTCTGTACCTCTTGATACAGGATTTTTTGCTGTGTAAGTGTCTGTCCCACCCTTCATTGTACATGACAGAAGAAGGCAGGAAGTGTGCACAGGAGGCACCCCGTAAGGGTTGGTTGAATAAGTGATTGAAAGCAATGCAAAGTGGGGGAGAGAATGCTATTGCCTCAGTGATGGGAAAAGGTGTTGTTCTGTCTCCATTCCTATTCCCTTGTGATCT
>NW_007756446.1:3109-7122 GCF_000696425.1 Galeopterus variegatus | reverse complement strand
GCTCACAGGATCGTGCTGTCTCCTGTCACGGCCGCTCCAGACCCGTCGCCATCTTAGAACCTCAAGAGCATGTCTGGTATATTCTCGACGATGCGGGTGCACTGGTTCCCCTTGCTGGCTCCAGGACCGCCGAGGACAAACACCACCAGCGGCTTCATGAGGTGGGAAGGGGAGAGGAGAAGCGGCCAGCGGGTCAGCAGCGGGAAGCTAAGGCCCAGGACGAGCAGCAGCCGGCGGCGGCAGTGGCCGAGTATTTTATTTATTTATTTATTTATTTTTCTAAAAATGTATTTATTTATATATTTATGATTATACATATTTATCAGGTACAGAGTAGAGTATCAGAGTTTGTGTATAATATGTGTGGGAAAAATAGGATAATTTAGTCAGGCTCCCTCCACATTTCTTGTAAACAAGTTGTGTGTGGGTGGAGTTAGTGTGCATGCTCACCAGTGTATCTTTTTAGTTAAATGCTTTTCTGTGTTCTTCAGTTTGTGAAGCAGAAGCTGAGGCAGAGCTCGCATCTAAAAATAGAGCATGTTTGCTCTGCTGGCAGCTGCTCAGTTTCAGTTTTTCTTTGGACTTTGCTAGTTGCAGTTGAGTTTCTGAGTTTCCCTTTGTACTGCATAGCTCCTAGTGTTGTGTGTGTTGAACAAAGACTATTCTTTCTTCAACCAAAGCTCCAAGGACCTTTCTACTGGTTACCTAGCTCACAGACCTGCATGTGAAGGGTTTGTGAACAGGCTCGAGGGGTCTGTGAGTTTCAGACCCAGCCCTAGCTCTACAGTATGTGATGTTTAAATCAGTATTATTAGCATGTTCATCATTACAAATTGTAATTACTCTTTGTGACCCTTACCCAATTACTCCTAACCTCCCTCCTCCTCCACATCTCTCACATCTGGTAATTATAGGCCTGTTCCCTCCTTCTGAAAGTTCGACATTTTTTGTCATTTATTTTTTTCTTTCTTAGCATTCACTTATGAGTGAGGACATACAGTATTTCTCTTTCTGTGCCTGGCTCATTTCACTTAACCATAATCTTTTTGAAGCTCACTCATGGTGCTGTAAATGGCAGAGTTTTGTTCTTTCTTATGGCTGAAGAGTATTGTGTTGTGTATATATACCAAATTTCCCTTGTCTATTCATCAGTCGATGGACATTTATGTTTGTTCTGTAACTTGACAATTGTAAACAGAGATTCAATGAATATGGGGGTGCAGCTATCCCTTTGACATGGTGATGTCCATTCTTTTGGGCATATATCCAGTAGTGGGATTGCTGGATCATATGGTAGTTCTATCTATAGTTGTTTGAGAAACCTCCATACTGTTTTCTATAATGTCTATACTAGTTTACAGTCCCACCAACAGTATAGAAGAGTTGCCTTTTTTTCACATCCTTTCCAGCATTTGTATGCCAATAGAGAATTATCTGAAGGAGAAATAAAGAAAACAATCCCTTTTACAATAGCTACAGAAAGAAAAAGAAAATCTAGGAATAAATTTAACTGACAAAATGAAAAATTTCTGCAATGAAAACTATAAAACACTGATGAAAGAAATTGAAGAGGAGTCAAAAAAAGTGGAAAGATATCCCTTGCTCATTAGTAGGAAGAATTAATATTGTTAAAATGCTCATAGTACTCAAAGCAATCTGCAGATTAAATGCAATTCTTATAAAAATACCAAAGGTATTCTTCACAGAAATAGAAAAAAAAAAATTGTCTTTGTATTTGCCAACTTGCCTTACTCCATCAATAGTAGCAGTAATGATAACCATGCAGACTTTATTATTATTATTATTATTGGTTACCAATAGAGAGTTACATATGCCTCCGTTCTAATCTTTTCCTCATGAAAACACACACACACACACACACACACACACGCACAGAGTTTTAAAGCATTACCAATATTTGCTTAATTGAAACAAGCATCCTGCACTGCTCTCTTGGAGAGTGAATAACATTTATTTATCCTATTTCTAATTTCTTCTGGACAACTTTTCCACTTATTTAAGCCACAGCTTCATTTATCATTTATGTAAGCATTTAAATAACATTGTGGTTATGATTATTTTCTTTGAAACAAGCCATTCTTATATGGTCTTTATTTCTGGAGAAATGGCTACAAAATGAATATTGAGAAATATTATAGAGCTGTTGCAGCACTAGATAATTCAGTTTTATGGCTATCTCTATTAGATAAGTATTGATTATGATCCAATAATAAGGAAAAGAGCAAGGCTGAAAATCTGCCATTAGATTTATTTTGTGGAGGTAGTAAATTTTTATATCTGATTAGAAGCCAGTTCTCCACCTACACAGATCTTTAAATAAGAGATCATTCATCTGAGGGTACAAGGGCTTAAGTTTCTGCCGTTGTGCATTTTCTATTCCTCTGATGTCATCTCAACACAATATGGAAATTTTGATTGGCTCAGAAATATAAAACGGTTTGTTAAATATTGTCTTCAGTGTTGGAGCAATTCTGTTTATTAGTTTGTTGTTTTCTTCTGGAACCCAAGGAGCTAATGAATAAGCTGTCATGTCAGTAGTAGTAAAGGACTAGAAATGATACAAATATTATTTTTACAGAACTTTCCCTAGAAGCATTCATGTAGATAACAGGATATACAATTTTGTCTATTTATATAGCATGTATATTTTTTATTGTGCTAATATTCATTTTCATCCTTAGTTGAACTTACTTCTGTATCATTTTTATTGGGTAGCTGTTCACGAGTAGCCTCAAAATCTAGTTATTTTTTTTAATTATTAAAAGGTAGTATCGTGACATAGGAAAATTTGACAAAGGGAAAATACCAAGCTAATTAAGTAGTTAGAAAAAAATATCCAAATTGCCTTTTTCTAACTTAAACTTTTTGGCATTTTGTAGATGAGACCTAACCAGTGAAACTATCTATACAACCAAGGCAAATGTGATGAGTATGGAATGGACTGTCCAGGAGATACCAGCCTTTCTTCTCAACTGTGTCATCCATCACCTTCTTAAGTACACCTTCTGAAAAGAGTCATTAAGAAATGTGGGAATCATGATTTCTTAAAATGAGATATTTGTGTTTTTACTGTACAGTCGTTAGAGTTCTTTATATATTCGGGATATTATTCCTTTGTCAGATGTATAGTTTGCAAATATTTTCTCTCATTCCGTAGTTTGTTTCTCTGCTCTGTTGATTGTTTCCTTTGCTGTGCAGAAACTTTTTAATTTGANGTAGTTTGTTTCTCTGCTCTGTTGATTGTTTCCTTTGCTGTGCAGAAACTTTTTAATTTGATATAGTCCCATCTGTTTATTTTTTCTTTTGTTGCTTGTGTATGGTATAGGTTGGGTAAAGGGCATAAAGAAAAATCACAATTTGTAATAATAATATGCTCATAATCAATAATATTAAACTTAAATAAATAAAGTTGTAAAAAATGCAATAAATTATATCATACTTAAAACTGCAATGGGGCATGCTCTGCCTACTTGTGACTATTTTATTTTCATTCACTTGTCCATATTAGACATTCAAAACTTGGTTGAATAAAGCTATGAAATAGAGGACTATTTTCTGAATTTTCATACATTGAAATATAATCTGAAGTTCAAAATATTTTTCCAGATCTATCTAAGTAAGATTTTTCTTTATTTCTCTTTTGGTCATCTTAGAAAAGATATGTAATGGGGATAATTTAATTTACCTTTCAAAATACCTTATTTTAAAATTAGAACATTTTCTTTTAATCCTAACTCCTTTAATCCTAATTCTTTTAATCAGAATATAGCTGGATATGTATAGAAATATTTCTTTTTAAAGTGTGACTATAACTTAACAACTTTTTAATTTAAAAAATATTTAAGTCATTCTTAGGGTAAGAAAAATTATCTCCTAATATTTTTCTGGGTACTTGCTCCAAATATGTTCTGGAGCTCTCCAAATAGCCATAAACTCAGAATATCTGACGTGTATCTAAGGAGAAAAGCAGGTTGGGCAGGGGAACCTTTTAT
>NW_007756446.1:0-2725 GCF_000696425.1 Galeopterus variegatus | reverse complement strand
AACTCAGAATATCTGACGTGTATCTAAGGAGAAAAGCAGGTTGGGCAGGGGAACCTTTTATACATACATTTTTGTGTAAGTATAGTTACATTTATACATATAAATGAGAGAGATAGATAAATAGATATACATGAACATAAAAAGACAACTTATACACACACACATGCACACACACACAATTTTGTACGCAGAGAGAAAATTTGAGCATGTTGTTTGCATATACAGCACAGTTTTACTCTTCATATCTTAATCATCCTGCCATCACAGGTGACTGAATTCTGATCTCTTTCTAAAGCTACTCAGGACACTGAATGAGGATGTTGGTCACTATTAGACAGTTATACGTCCTGTAGCTCCTCATAAAAAATATATATATACATAAATGAAATGACATTGATCTAATTGTAAGTGGCCTATATGTTTTTTAATAAGCTTAGCTATGGAATGAAGTGTTTAACAGTCTTCTGTAAATTCGTGTTTATCATTCTTATTTAACTAAAAACTACCCAAGTGAAACATTTACCAAAAATGATTCAAAGTGTTTCATCTGAAAATAGAGCTATTATTTGATTGCATTACCCTAGATCTAAATTTGTAAAATTTAATTTTGAAAAGCAGTTCAGATTTTTACAAAGAGGTTTACTCAATCTGGATAAAAATCCTCCCAGGAAAGTGAATCACAAATTCCTTTATGTTATGCTGGATATATTTTTTAATATTACATCTGAAATTTTTCTCCTTTTAGCTTTACGGATTTATTGATGATATCTTAAACTGAAACATATTCTTTAGTGAATTCTCTACTAAATTACAAGATTTTATAAAAAACTTGTTTTCCATAAATTCAATTTCTATAAGTGTTTCTGGTAAGAAGATGTGTAATTTCTTAAAACTCTCTTTTCTTTTATAATGAATTTTATATGTGTGCCTGATACTACCCTACATTCAGTAAGGCACACTCTGAGTTTGGTTTTTTTCACTTATGAAGAAGCAATTAGTATTATACAATATTTGTCCTGAAAGTAATTAATAATGCTGAAAATAAGCCAAAGAATTTAGTAGGAAATAAACATGAAGAAAATAAGACCATGTGCTGTGAAGGGGATTACTCAGTGCCTTGTTATGTGAGAACATTTGTGTGTTTTGTTCAATACTGTATCCCAGCTGGAGTTTTTATTGAATAAATGAATAAATGTTATATGGATTGCAAAGCCAGGGCTAGGACTTGGGCCCAGCTCCAGCTTCCTCTATACTGCCTCTGACAGCCATGCAGCTTTCAGTATAACTGATTCGAATAAGGAATTTATTGCTTTAGAAGACAACATTGTCTGAAACTCATAAAGTTATCCTGACACTTAGAATTATTAATCTGTTATTACAAATAAAAGGTATTCATTAATATTTTCTGGTTGTCAATCTGGTTTATGCTACCAAATTGGAATAAAATATATCTAGTCAATAGCTAGATATAAAATCTGATAAATAAGTTTCTTTTATGTAATTTAGTAGTTTCCAAACTGGAGATGTACATAATGATCCCTTAGAAGCATGATGAAATATTGTATTTACATTGATTTTTTATGTAAAATATTAAAAATCAAACATTTATACTAATTATTATTTAGATTGACACTGACACCGTCATACACCTATGTTTTTGTAGGCAGCTTTATGGTTCTCAGTTGTCTTCCTTAACTCGTACTATACCTACCCTTATCCCCCTTCCTCTAGGTTGAGAAACAAAGTATTTAATGAATGTGCAATGTGCGCCCAGGCTTAACTGAAACTAACATATACTGTTATTGCAATGGGCATGCTTATGACTCTTTTAACTTCCTGTCAGAAAAATGCTGCTGAACAATGTTTTTCCTCTTTTCTCCTTCCTCTCTCAAACACACTATAGTTGGCTTCAGATGCGCTTTTTGTTCTTTGTCATAACAGGCCACGGAGAAACTGAATAAAATGATTGATCTGGAAGCGGGAGCCCATCTGTTAGCTCATCACACAGGATATAAATCTACAAAGCTGAAAATTCACAGGGATAGATATATAACCATTCTGAGATAAGAAAGAATATTCAAAAATTGAATGAAGTAATTTGTCTAAAAGAAGCATCCGGAAATACAGGGATATTTATATCAGTTTGATGCATTTGTAATAAATATTCAACAACCATAGTAAAATATTTTTTTCTTTTTTTAATGTGCATCTTGGTTTATTTATTTAATTTTTACATTCCAGAGGGTTTTATTTTATTTTATATATTTTTTTATTTATTAAGAATATTCATGAGATACGAAGCTAATTGTCATCCCTCCTCCCCATGATGTGAAGACCAGATTCATATTGGGGCATATCTAATTTTGAAATATTACTTAGAAAAAGTTATCCTAAATTAATTCATTCTATTCACTCAAGACATTAACTAAGATTGGTTACAATATCTTTTTTATTCATAAAACCCTAGTTAAAAAATAGTATTACTGGTAGTGATAGTTCTTTTTGATTCATAGTTATCTGGGAAGAGCTATAGGATCCCATACTCTTGTAGGACTAGAAATACTAAGATTTTGACTTTGACTTTTTCTTTTAACATTTTGTTTCTATATCATATCTGTTATCAATTTCTGTTGCTAAAAATAGTCTTTTTCCTTTAATTGTGTACCAATGTGTAGTAGGGATTTTCTCAGATTTAAATTATCTGGCTATCAACAATTTTTTTCTT